>NW_017535274.1:125448-128730 GCF_001853355.1 Bactrocera latifrons
AAAAAAATAGTTAAGTGTCACCCTGTTATTTGAATGCGCCGGCTCACAAATACCATAAATATATAATTTATGTTCATTGCATTGTCGAAATCAATTTTGCGCGCAAATAATAGGATTAGGGTGTCAAATATTCCGACGCGCAGGGCWCAGGCATAAAAGCTGCACGTGGTTAAATGCGGTAGAATAGGTAAACGAGCATATGAATATAAAAAGAATATGAAAAGTGTCTGYATTTGCCAATTCACTTCATCCAATAAATGATAACGATTTCCTACCAAACAAAAAGCATTTGTAATATTTTTGCATACTTTTCGGCGCAATTCGGATTTCTTTCACTTCAGCAAATAGAGGTGTGTAGGAAAATATATATGGATCTGTATGTATGTGTGTGCATTGTGTATGAAAATGATAAATAAAGCGTTTAGGTAAGGCGCCAGTACCTGCCAAATTTGGAAAGCGGTTATCCTGGCTTTTGTATTGACATGGTATAAGGCGGCACTTGATACAAATRTACTTATGTATGAATATATGTAGCACCTGTTATAAATACAAACACTTTACATACTTCTATACTATTTTTAAGCAAATATTACAAACATAGTAATGTGAGAATGAGATTTGGCAGCCTTCGTTGAACGGCATTTTTATACGTGTTTGCATGCTTTTGAGCTGCTTATATATTTTATAAAAGTGTAAAAGTAATTCAGGTGAGGTCGGAATATCATATCTAACTCTAAGTAACACCAGGTGTACTAGTTTACAAGCAAACCTGGGTTACGTTGTTAATAAAGGCAATGATTGAGCTTTCCTAACACAAATTGTAGTGTTGCCTTRTCATCACCCATACCCTCAAGTATTATGATAGTACGAGTAAGACGATATTGAAAAATTCGATTGTCTACTTTAGTGCTTTGCAATCAGAATGCTAACCAACTATTATTGCACCTAGTCCACCCTCAATATGATCACAGTTGTATTCTTACGAATTGTATTCTTACGATTGTTATAGTTTCTTTTGTCATCTCAAAGTCGCCTATAAATGAATACAGATAGCTATGTCCTGCCACATTATTGCCTATATAAGAAATATGGTTTCCAACATSACTAATTTCTTACAGGTTCCCAACATGGCTAAATTCTTACTGAAAAAGATCACAGAAGTGAAGTCCGAAGTGTTATTGTGGTCAGTTTTCTTTAATACATAGCAATATCTAGTGCATTATTTGATTTTTAGAACTCTCTTAACTTGTTCATTTTTCAATGTTTAAAGACTTCTGCCGAGTTCTTTTCAAATTTCGTACGTTTACATAGTCTTAAAGGTTCCTAACAGAGATATTTTCCAAAAAGAGAAACAACCTTGAGACGCCATAGACCGAACAATACTTTTTAAGAGTGAAATTTTCTGTCCAAAATTTTAAAGTGTCGTAGCATACGTAACGTTATAGCACCAGACTACTCGCTTAGCGACGCTGGCTGTCGAATCGCTAGGTCTAGAGTAGAACGCAAGAGATCCTCTAAACAACTTACCCTTAGCAAAGTTCATGCTATCGTTATAGTAGAGGTTCTTACTGGACGTTGTGGAAACATCCAGGCACTTTCTCCGGCTTTTGAAAACTGAGGTTGAAATACCTCAGCAGCAGAGTTTATAATGCGGCACACCACTTCGCCGACGCGTAGGGGACCAAACATCTTCTTCTTRAAGACTGCTCATCGCTGTAAGGCCTCGTCCATGCTTTGCTTCCAGACAGCAGGATAAGCAGCACAGATAGTATCGAGTGACTTATAGAGTCTTAGTTTTATTTTGTGAGAGCTTATAGATAGATGAAGTTTCTCAATGTCATTTGATAGAATTCCAAATTCGGACATTGTGGCATGGAGTCGTTCCCCTTTTGTACTACCGAATTAAAAAAAAGAAAACCGAAAATTAAAAAATTATTATTGCCCTTTGCTCTTCAGCCTTTAACCCATATTTTACTGTAATATAGTATTATATTATAATTTTCTCGAGTAAATTGTGACATTTATATCATTTCATCACGTTACAACATAGTTTTACAGTTAATCATATGCCGTGCATTTCAATTGAATGCAACAAAGTATTTTGTGCAACGTGTTGAATTTGRAATGTTCCGAACCCGGCACTTTGATATACAGTTACCCATTTTACGTTCGTAGCATTTCTGTCGGCTGCACTACCGCCTCACATTAGTTCCACCGTGGCGTGGAGCGTTGTCATCCWTATGCAGCAGGATATCAGCACACTCTTCATGTAGTTAATGGCATGGCTGTCTTATTTGATTTTACCGTTAGCTGATTGCCACAATTTGCTTGTAACTCTGGCATCCCATTTGTGGGTATGTGTGGAGTTGTGTAACTGCAATTTTTACATTGCAGTACTTGGTTACTCTTTCATTTGTGATTGGTTATTCAGAGCGCCGCTTGTTGTCAATTTGCATATGTTTATCTTAACGGTTAATTCTATATTCCGAAGATGATACAGGTTTGTGGTTTGTTTATTTGTGAAGTGAACTAGCAATATTTAGTGACTTGCTGACTCTCCTAGTACCCATTAAAGAGTTTGCAAAGAATGTTATGAGTGCTAATATTAATATTGTAGTCGAGAACGACTTCGTTCTTTGTAGATTTGAACATTAAAGATTAAAGTTCAATCATTTTATTATTGATATAAGGTAGAAAAGGAGAGTGATAAGGCCTAAACTATATTATTTTTAAACATAATTAAGAAATTCATATTTGCCTACTCTAACTTTAAAATAACTCTCCAACTTGTCCTTCTCTTCTTCAGAATTCTCGTTCCGAATTACCAATGTTATTTTGAAATAAATAATACTATGTTTAAACCTTCAAAGCTGGAGTGGTCTTTTCCATCCGAACAACATGGTCAGCGGAGCCGCTGCCTCTTGTTTCACAGAACTATGTCACCATTTATCACTCCGGCACTATCTATTTCAAGAGTCACCAATTATTGACCTATGCTGACGATATCGACATATGTAATTGGACGCAGCCACAGGATCATGTATGCAGGATTATCAGGCTTGCAAGAAGAAGCAAAGAAGGTCGGCCTGGTAGTGAACGAGGACGAGGCGAAAGACCTTCTGCCATCTGATCTCAATTATTGGGAGATCACGCCACACTTGTCACTGCTTCAAACTTCATCTATCTGTAAGCTCTCACAAAATAAAACTAAGACTCTATAAGTCACTCGATACTATCTTTGCCGCTTATCCTGCTGTCTGGAAGCAAAGCATGGACGAGGCC
>NW_017535274.1:129020-135026 GCF_001853355.1 Bactrocera latifrons
ACACACACACACACACACACAATAAAATTTATATTTTCATTGGAATTCAATCAAAAACATTTCCATTCAATTATTTATTCAATATACATGCATTACAAGCCCAAGCTGTTGTCAAGTTGTATGCGAAATTCACATATGTGTGCCGCCTGCAACGAGTGTTAGCCTTTTCTGTTGCCAACTTTACGATTGTTGTTGCTGTTTCGTTGTCTTGATTTTCAATTTTTGTAGACTCAACTCCCCTAACGGGAATGCCAAATAAACAGCTAAGTAAATATACATATCAATTAGTTTTCGAAACTTACAACAAAACTTTCGGTATAAAGCTATCTAAGAGTTTCTATAAGTCACTACAGCGCTTCTTCTTCTGCTACTTTTACACTCTTTGTGGTTGCACTTCTTTTCCTGGTTGCTTGGTATGTGTTTTAACGTACTCCTGGGAAATTAATGTTTCAAATTTAAGTCGAGTTGAGTTGCGTTGAGCGGAGTAGACTTGACTTTGGTTTACTTTTTATTCTTTCGATAGTTTACTAATAGGAGACTGTCTTGCGCAGAGGGATATCGGAAATTGCATATAGTTTTATATTCAATCATGTTGAATGGAAGTTCAACAATTGTTTGTTGATATGGGTAATAATTATATGGGTGTGAAAATGTTTGAGATTAGCCACAAATGGAGGTTGTTGGGAGAGATTGGGCGAAAGCAGTGGGTAGGGGTAGAAAACTGATTTATTCTATGTAGTTCGCCGCTCTTTAAAAGAATCATTTCAAAGCATTGTGGTCTATTATTTGGAGATAATATGTTTATTATATATTTGCAATAAATTTCGAAACAATAAATATTATGTCCATAAATAAATATTCCTTTGAAAGTTAGTAACTGCAATAATAACTTTCGTACTCTTTTTCTCTTTCTAGGTAAGTGCAATAAGAGTGAGCTTTAAATTCTTGATTATATTCCGGCCTGTACATATTTTTTATCTTAATTAAAGGTAAGTACAATATATAAGTATATACGTATATCGTCACCTAGAATGCAAAATAACGTATCATAAAAAAATCGAAATTGAGTTTTTTATTGCKTACGATTCCCTAAATCATAGCATAAAGTTTTCAGCTTCCGCTGACAGATATAACCAATATATAACCAATATAAAACCAATGTATAACCGTTATATAACCAATTTATAACCATTTTGTAACCAAAACTCAAATTTTGTTTCAATCAGTGGTTTCCATTATACCGTTTTTCTTCACCTTATGAAAAGTGATGCTAAGTTATTTTGCATTTTAGGTGATGTTGTATAACTGTTGTTATCGAATCACTTTGTTTTCGGGAGATGCGTATACTCGCCTACGATGATAATAACTGTATACATATCCGCCGAAGAATCTTGTAAATATAAGCTATAATTTGTCTAAATTATGGATTTTAACCCGCTTAAAGAGGCGTTCGTACTATTCATATATCACTCGATATATATTCTTTGAAATATTTTTTTTTTTTATTTACATATAAATGATGAGGCATTAGTTCCACTCAGTGGCAATTGAGCGATTTTATKCTTCCAGTCTATATCTTTAAAGTAAATGCTAAGCACTGTTTGAAATCGTAATTTATATCAATGAACGGAAGGCAAAAGTAGCAAGGACACATACCCTGATTGATATTTGGTTTTTGTCACAGATAAAGACGTGTCTCCGTAAAGCTCTTCAAATGTATTATTTTTCTTGAAAACCAAAGGGCGTTCTTAAGAATGGAAGGTCCTGTATGAAAAACGTTTGTCTACTACAATGTATAGTAAAAGGTAATCTGTTAAATTCTCTTTATATTATTTTTTCTATTTTCCATAGTTAGAACGATGTGATGCATGTCAAATATGCACCGTTTTGTTRGGTAACTTCTAGCCATTKTGAAGTTARTTTCATAAWRCCACTCTCATGAAAATCCCGGCAATAATCGCAACCAACAGGATGGTCGATTTTCATATTCTCTTGAAGAGAATTTTTCACCACTAAAACCATTCAGCCCTAACAGAAGCAGGTTAGTTACAGGTCCGTATCATAAATTCGATGCAYAAAAGGAGGAGGATAATCTCCCGTGGTTGGGTCTTCTGGCGAGTCATTATCTATATGTTTGATTTAGACATTATGCAGTACATACTCATGCATATAAAAGCAAGTTTAAAAACTTTAGGAATTTCTGTTAGCACACATTTAATAGTACTCCAATCTTTTGTATATAAAATCACTAAATTAAATGCTTTCGGATAAAAAATGCTGCGCTGTTGCCCTCAGCATATARTTAGTGACAGATTCTTTGTGAATTMTATTTAGTTTATTTCCATCGCTTATATTAATGAACTAAAATAATATTTGAAWGAACAATACCCTCTATTGTCATTTAACAATATTTTCTGGTGCAATTATTTTTATTACAGCACGACAATCCAAAATATTGAAATGAATTTTAATCGTTTTAATGGCGAAATACTTATCGATACTTGCTTTAGTTTAAAAAAAYTGAAATATTTTCAAATTATGAATAAGTAAGATATGTCTGCATACGAACGGTGGTGAAGTTTGCCGCCGAAAGAATGAATATAGAAGCTGTATTTTTTAGTTTTCCTCATTATTTTTAATAAATTTTTCTCTATTCACTTCCTAGAGAGTAACTGATATCCCATGCCAACCCAGGTTATCACCCTTAAAAATCGAATTCTGKTGAGCACGGCATTTCATTGAATTTTATTCATTACCTTACCTTGTCAGTAAAAGTAAGTGGGAGAAAAGCTTACTGGCGCTACTACAACATTATTACTAGAAACCATCAGTCGAAATGACACTTGATCAAATTCGATCAGGACGGACAAAAAAGAAACACTTAATTTTCACATTTTTTCATACAGATCTTTATTATTAAACAGTTGTTATAAGAATCGACTGTGACAGCATTCAACGACATTTGGTTCTGACTCAGTTTTGGAGCACTGTTCGGTAGATTGTAGCACAGTTTCAACGTCAGAATCGAATTTATCCACGAATATCCATGTCTCGTCACCATTCATGTTGCGTTTTATAACTGTGAGACCTCCGGAATGAAGTAAAGCATGTTTTTCAAATCTTTAATCGACGTCACTGCTGTAAGAGTTKTAGGTCTTGAGGTACCAGCGTAGCAATGACATACTCCAAACTCAAAAAATTTATATTTTTCTGCAGATACCAGCACGCTTATTTTCAAGTACTGTTTCTTTAGCTTTTCGATGTTATTCTCATTAACAGAGGTGAATAAATAGATGACGCTGATGAGCTACATTTTCATTCAGTATTTCAGGTTCTTAAGTACAAGCTTAGCAATGACACACTCCACATCCAAAACATTTACATTGTAAATATATTGAGTCGACCTTTAAGAAAAGTTGACATTCTTTACTATTCCTCTGATGCCAAAACCATTGCTTTCAAGYACCGTTTCTTTAATTTTTCGATGTTATCCTCATCAACAGAGKTGTATGAATGGACGACTCTAATGAGGTACGTTTGCATTGACTGTACGACCTTCACTGCATGCTGTGCGTCCCTCAAATACTAGGGTTCGTGGTAAAGTAGTCTSTCCAAACTTTCTGCAGAATTTCCTTAATTTAATGGGAAGCACAAATCGCAAGCAAATGTCTTGTTAAACTCTTTTTCATGTGAAAAATCGCTAGAGCACCTTTCGGATGGCAAACAGCTACCAGCTTGAGATCCAATTTCACACTAATATAAGAGCAGTTTATATGGACCTCAAATGGGTCAAATTTGTTGAGATGGCATATCCGAGGGTGGTTGAGGTAATGCGATACATATTTGAGATCGTTTCAGTAGTATGTGAAGAATTCATATACTTTTGCCCAAAAATACATGGTCTTTCATATTCTCAAATTTTAGTAATAAAACTGCTTGACTAGACTACTTTTAACATCTTTGATTAAAAAATATGTGTTTCAACTATATTTTTTAATTGCCGAGTGTCATTCAATTCCGATGCTTAACTCCTACCCAAAATTATCGGCAATAAAATATATTTTTAAGAAGCGGACTATAGCCTTTTGATTTATGGGACAATATTATATTATCCTTATGCAACATGTTGCACTGGTATATGAAAATCAAACTTGTCKATAAGTATATATGTATATATATATRGTTGTATGTATGTGTGCTYCTTTTTAACTTATCAACTAAATGYGCTCTCCACARTATTTTATTGTTCCAAGCATTATTTCACGCCTTCGTTGCCACGCAACACTTTCTATTTGCATTTTACAAACCGTTATTTTCTCTTATTATTTTCACACCAATTTTTATTTATCGACTACTTTTATTTTTAGTATTGTTTGCAGAACTTAGCAGCGTTCTTCCGCTGCCTCTGCACTCCTTACAGTTATTTCCAACTAGTTTCTTCTCTAATTGTATCTAYATAAGTATGTGTGTGTGGGTGGATGGTTGTGTGAATTGCGCGTGTATTGGTCGCTTGTCTTTCCCTATATTTTCATTATTTATTTACTGTTTTTTTGTTGTTGTTGTTACTACTGTGGCCGGACACAATGCAACGCGCTTAAACAATGCAACACTAAATTATTATTAACACTTCTTTGCTTTCGTTGCTTTGCGTCCAGTTTACTTTGCTTCACTACGCTGCAGCGCTGCCACAATGTCCTTCGGCGTCGCACAACACCTCAAACACGCGCTGAGCGTGTTTTATTGTTTCTAGTTTTTTTTTCTTTGTTACTAAATCGAGCGTTTTTGTGCTATCTCAATAGTCTGGAGTCGTGCTATGTAGCTATATGGTAGGTGTTTCGCTGGCCACCATTTAAACAGAAGCAACTCTATCTGTCCTGTGTATATACAAATGTTTGTTATTATATTTATTTACTCGTCGCTTGTTGCAGCGGATTTGTTAGAGCAACACTTACACTTTGTAAATTATATTGCTCTCAAGTTTTTGCCTCATTTGTTTGCTCAAGTTTTAATTGAACGTATCTGCWAACGGTTTTTGTGCTAACAGAGCAATATTGAGACTTATAAGGGTCTTTATAATCAATATATATATCGGAATTGTAGGCATCGAATCGAATCGCCAGTCCTTGTTTTAAGCAACTGCCTAAGGGAGATTTCTATTAAAGCATGTCACAGAATGAGCCTTTTATCTTAACTATAAAGARGAATTGTACTTCCAACCAGAAAACTCTCCTAAACTATCCAATAAATGTTATTTTGTATTTGGATCAATTTGTTAATTTCAAATTGTGATATTTTTCACCAGCTCTTCCTAAAATATGGTAATAAAGAGCACTTAGACAATATTTTACCCAACAAATACACTTTATAAGGAAACGATTCGTGGAAATGTCTTATTTAAGCATTTAAAAGATTAGAAATCTTACCGTAAGGGCGATCTGGTACTTCATTATTTATTCATTCAAACTGGCGACTCGATAACGGTGAAAGGTTATAGTTTTATTTAGTTTCTTGGGTATGCATTTGTACGTTATTACTTATATCTAAATCAAAACTCCCTCGAGATCTCAATGAAATATTTTTAGTTCTGTTCTGTATATGAAAATCATTTATCCAATAAACAACATCCTAAATGTAGGCAATACATTCTAAATATGGACAACATATCCTGAATCTAGGCATCCCTTTACTATATATAACTATCTATAATGCWAATACAATATAAATGCTCTTCAGCTTGACTACTAAATCGAATACTTTCAATTTTGAGAGTCATTTCATTTTAAAATCKTTCATTCACGCTCTATTTTCTAATTGACTCTCATTAAGCTCATCCTAAATGTAGGCAATACTTAGAAAAATGGCACAAAGTGAGAAATACTGTTGACAATTTATTTGCTATACTTAGAGATGCATTTAATTAAAAGGACTTTTAATAGATAAATTTTAATAGATAAGTATATGTATATATTTTGCGAAAATTTCTTGAAAAAAATTTACTCATATATT
>NW_017535274.1:135109-136852 GCF_001853355.1 Bactrocera latifrons
ATCTAAAAAAAAATTTCAATATTAGTTTTTTCCATTTTTATAATTTTTATAATGAAATTTTCAAAATTATTTTTACTCAAAGGTTCCTCTCTTCATCGTTGCTCTTTTGCTATTTTTTAAATGCCTATATATGCTTAAAAACTTTCTACAACCTCTAACTGTAAATTTACATAAATTTTTTGAAGTTGAGAATAAATCCTCAAACAATTTCCTATTGGTTATTTSATACCTCGGCTGTCAGTCTAGTCTTCCCTCGTCGATAATGCAACATGTGGCGAGTGATTGCAATTAGTCAAGCAGAAGTTTGCTTGACGATCCACTGACAGCGACTTGTGGTCCCAAGTGCACGCAAAACCAATAGCAAATGACTGCTTCGGTAGCCTGCCTGTCTGTTTGTCTTACAAGAAAACGATGAAGATTTCACAATTTGAGGCCAAAGTGTCTCCTCGCCTTTATTGAACCCACACAGGAAAKAGTATGCATAACTTAGACATATTGCACTTTTCAAAGTATATGTAAATGTATTTGTGTGTATATGTATCTACACCGAACAGGCGGTTTGATCTGGCAATGTCCGCTGGCATTTCAACCAAATGCACGCTTGACAGTTTAGCATTGAGAGAGTTGGTGTCCTGGCTCAGCRCTTGGCTGTATCAAAATCAAATCATGAAAATTGCACTGAATCCCTTGCTCAATCGCTGTGAACTCGGTTATTGGCGCAGCGCAGTAAATTGATATGTGTGCGCAGATAACGGTGCGTAATGAGCCACAGACTGCCGCGCTAGGAGGCGCTTGTCGACACAAATATATTGACGTACATTGAGAAATGCTGTTGCGGCCTAGTGACACAACAATAAATGCAAATATCAGTTGACGRAATGGTAATCGTCTTGTAGTCATAAACATTTTCCGTTCGTCTCCATTTCATTTTTTTTTATATTTTATTTCGCATTTTATATTATATAAAGTATCCGATATAATCACTCATTGAGCGGCTAAGCATTTATGTATTATATTGCTGTATGTGTGTGCGTGTATATTTTTGTACATGTGTGTATACTTTAGTACCACGACGTCTAGACAAAATTAARTTTGTCTACAAATACATACATTTGCGTTTTATTTCCACACACATATATATGCATATCTGTATGTGTTAGGGTATCTTCCATATTACTTTCGCCAATTTTTGCGATTTTGTTCGCCAGAATTTGAAACCAATGCAAGGTTGGTCGAAAAGTATTAAAAGAAATGTTGATGATTAAAATTTCAGTTCAGTTATTCGATAGCTATTAATCCTAATCGTATGTGTAAGCAATACATTCCACATGTAGATAGCAGATCCTAAATGTAGGCATCCTTAAACTATATATATATCTGTTTATAATACAAATACAAAACAAATACTCTTTAGCTTGCCGCCTAATTCAAATGTTTYCAATTCTGACTGTAATTTGATTTGAAATTCGTCTATTAACACGCTATTTTCTAATTGAGTATTTTACACATTATCCWAAATATAGGCAATACATAGGAAAATGGCACAAAGTGAGAAAAACTGTTGACAATTTATTTGCCTACAATTAGGGATATATTTCATTGCMAGGATCTTAAACCTTTATCTGCTTTCGAAACGCATGAACCGCGTCTACAGGTATCAAAAAACATTTCTCTTAATTTATTATATACAAAATAAGAGCAGTCATTCAAGGATTCAACACCTGTCACGAGTCATAGACGTTT
>NW_017535274.1:137092-143631 GCF_001853355.1 Bactrocera latifrons
TTTGAGAAAGTTGCCACTTGTTTACAAATTTCAATTGAATTAAGTTGCAAATTTTGGTGAAATATTACATGGGTATAAATTTAAAAACCGCTTAAAAAATGCATAGTCAAAAATATTTTTTGAAAAGCGTTACCAACTGTTGTCAATTGAATGAAGTTGAAAAAAATTAAATAAAACAAAATAAAATAAAATATCAATCTGAAATGTTTTACAACGATCTTGAGTAGAGTTCRCAATTTAATCAAGTTAAAAAAGAAAATTTAATTAAATGGAAATGGAAATTTTTCGCCGAAACTATTTTTGAGAATGTTGCCATCTATTTACAAATTGCTGTTTAAACAATTTGAAAACGCCTAAGTAAAATACTATGACCTGTGTCACATTTTAAAGTGTCTGTTTGTAGATGAAAATATGTTTGCAGCGTTGCCACCTGTTTATAGTTTAATTATTAGAAAAAAAATAATACGAAAATGTGCAGTATCTTGAAGCGATTTTGAGTCGAAAATATTTCGTGTTCTCTAGGAAACAGGTGGCAAGTTTACAATTTAATGAAGTGTAAATAATAAAATAAATTCAAATTAAGTTAGAAGTAAAAGTAAAAGACGAATCTTTCAAACAAATTTGTTGTGGAAAATATTTTTAAAAAGTTGTAAATATTATGCTTTGGGCATCACTGTGACGGATTTGAAACATATTTTTCGAAAAGCATTGCCACATGATTACAATTTAATGAATTTAAAAAAATACAATTAAATAAAATGTGGGTTTTAAGGTTGCCATCTTTTTACAAATTTTAATTTAATTAAATTGTAAATATTTGTTAAGAAGCATTGCCTCCTGTTCACAATTTAATTAACTTCAAAAAATACCATTAAAAGAAATGTGATTTTTCAGGTTGCCATCTTTTTAAAAATTTCAATTTAATTATTTTCACTCAAAAGGAGCCTTTAAAAAGTTTAAAGWRRAAAAAATAATTTTTAAAAGCGTTGCCACCTGTTAACACTTAAGTTAAGTTGTACATTTTTATATTGGAAAATATTTTTATAAAAGACTTCCGATTAGTAAAAAAAAATATTATATATATTATTTTAATATTGGTCTGAGATAAAGAAACAACTTCCACTGGCGAAGCAAGTGAAAGTTTCGTCAAATATTTAAATCAAACTAAACTYATTTTAATTACAACCTAACGGTACACACCGAAACTTTCTGCACAAATTAAAGAAATAAAATACAGAAAAAAAGCGCGAAGTAAAAACTGAACTGGAAATGCTTATTATGCTAAACTAATTTGAGAGAAACAGTGCGATAACGTCAACAACAAATTTGCTTTTGTACAAATTCATTTAAAACAAGATGCAAGTATTTGGCAAAAAGATAAGAAAGTGCACAAAAGCAAGAAATTTGAATGAGCAAATGCTGAAAATGAAAAGAATGAAGACGCAGCACTCAAATGAGGCGAGAGCTGAGGCCAGCTGCCCCAAACGAAAATGTGTGTGTGTGTGTGTGCCTTGAAAGGGCAACGAGGCAAAAGAAAGTTGCTAAATCACTTAACAAGTCATTTAGTCGATTGGGCSAAACGCAAAAATCGACGAAAAGTGCAAAAATGCGAAAAGCAAAMAAACTAAACGCTCGCGCCGCAGTTCGAAGCGGAGTTCGCCGCTCGCTCGCAGCCACACAAYGAGGAGGGTCTGTGCAGCTGCCAGCTACAAGTAGGTGTGCGTAGAGGTGCTCGAGGCGTTTAAGTGAAAAAGCGCTGCTTGTCTACACGCTTAGACAGATGAATGTGCTGCTAGCAACGTGGCGGGCAGAAGCGAGTGCGAAGGCAAAGTTAAAAGGTGTGCGACTCCGCTGTACGCGTTTAATGTATATTTTTGTATGTATATATCCGTAGGTTTGTTACTGTTGGATTGGCGTGCGAATTGTTGTGTTTTTTCTATGTCCAAAGGCATTCCTTCAGCTCACCTTGCGCCACCTGACCGCAGTTATTGCCGCTTGCTGTTGGCGGATGCTGATTCTTCGCCGTTTACTTCAGCCATTTTTCCTTTCATTAGTTTTTCCATCTTTTTGCCATCAATTTCATTTCATTTTACAAATTCAACAAATTGTATTATGAAGCTTCATTTTACTGATGCGCTTGGAATATTTGCTTGTGTTGCTTGAATAAAGGCTACTTGGTTACCTTGTGTAGGAAGAAAGTGAAAGTAAAGTGATGCAGAATTTCGAGGTACATTTTAAAGTTCAGTTTTGAAGCACTAGTAAAATAACTGCGCTCCTTAAAGTATACCAAAAATGTGATTATTTATGAGAATTAAAAATACATTATACCTGAATTTCAAGTTTTTGTACAAAGGCTTGAAAGTATGGCTTARAGAGCTAACGTTTTGCACCAAGTCATACCAAAACCCGTTTTCCCGTAAGCCCAGTTTGGCTGTCTGCAACTTTTACTAGTAAAAAAAAGGCAAAGGAGGCTCTGAACTTGATTAGTTATTCCAAATTTCTGTTAACATCACTATTTATTCTTTTTGCCTGCTAATTATTGATTGAAGTAAAAAAYAAATTATCATTCAATGCATTGAAGTTTCATTTGTTATTTATCTTTTAGAGCTATGCAAATCTACCAGTTCGAATTCTTTCATGAATACTATAAATAAAGATATTCATGCTTAATGCCAAATGTTTCGGCGACTTGACGAGTTGAGATCCCATTTTTTGCAAATATCTGTAAATATATGATTTTCTTAAGGGAATTGCATAATATTTGAGCTTGTCTGCAAAAAATTTGTGTTGAACYATATATTGTTATTATGAAATTAATCCACAATTGAACTTTGAGGAGTTTTATTTTAATATTATTTTTTTTTAACTATTTCTGTCTGATGAAAAATGTCTTTGACTTCCTTTTTCACRCATTTAAAGGCTGCAGGGTTACTGCAGAACTTTACAACAAATTTGTTTTATATTTCTTCTCTTATTATATGAGAGTTCAAGACCCTGCTATTGCTACTTCAAAAAGCTATAATTCACTATCATAAAATTGTCTGTTTATAAGCTTTTCTAACTAATGAAATTATAAAGCAAAAATTTCTTAGGTAGGAAGAAATTTGTGGGCAAATTTTTTGTAGAATTCTGAACRTTGGTGGCTTTAACTCTTTACCCTAGCAAGATTGTTGCAAATGGCGCCTTAAATTTAATATTTCAGAAATAGTTGCCTGCATCTAGGCGCAGCTAAATTATCTTAGCAAAGACACACACCAATCATAATGCTATGTAGGGGGAGAAAGAAAGAAATTGTATGTTCAATTATGTGTGAAATCCTGCTAGTGGAGGTTCTAACTATTTACGCTTGYTTTCTTGGTCCAAATATCGCTTCAAATAAGTGTTTTAAAAATATTTGCCTACCGCTAGGGTCATATAAATTATCTTAATAAAGGCGCACACCAATAATAATGCTATACAGGAGAAGAAAGAAACTGTACGGACAAATATGTGTAGAATCTTGATTGCTACTTGTTCTAGCTCTCTACTCCTTCATTATTGTTTTCAAATTCCGCTTAAACTGTAATATTTTTAAAATAGATGCCTACATCAAGGCTCTCAAAACTTATCTTAGCAGAGACGCACACCGATCCTCTTTACCCTTGCTTTATGTATCCGAATATTGCTTTAAAAAAAGTTTTTAGTTATATTTTCCAATAGCACACTCYAACCACAATACACAAGGAGAAAGGATGAAATTGTATGAACAGTTATGTATAGAATCCCACATATTGGCCGTTTTAACTCTTTACTGCTGATTTATATGTCTAAATATCAATTAAAATTAATATTATAAAAATGGTTGCCTACATCAAGGCTCTCACAAATTATATTAGCAAAGACGCACACCTACCATACTGCTATAAAGGAGATCTAATTTCTTTTATAATGCATTAATTTCTTTTATAAGGCATTATCAAAAATAGGTAATGCATTCAGGCACAGTCGTTCTTCATCATGACTAAYTTTAAATCAGCTAAAGATTTAAGTGCTAGAAATTAAAGGTCTATTATTACGATGCCATAAAAATTTCATGCACATAACTGGTACTAACTGTATAGCTCTACTAAATACTACTTCAAATAGTGGTTCTACCTGTACGCTTATGCCACAAAATTTATATAGCTAACTTAAAAAAGCTCTAAAATGCACTCTTTAATTTGTAATTATTTGTCTGATGGCTCCCTTTAAATTTTATAACGGCAGCAAAGAGCTTAAAAGTCTGACTCATGGTTAGAAARTATTGCCATCATATGCTAAGGAAGAGAGCGAGTTCTTATTGCAGCAAAATRTTGTTTAAAAATATTGTGCATTTTTATATTTATTCACCACGAAGAGAGCGCCGCCGTGTTAGCATTACGTAGTACCTACAACCTTTAATGAATCCGAAGGAAGGCAATGTGGTGTGCGCTATTTAGTTTTTTTTCGAAGGTATAACACTTTCACTTGATGGGTGTTATGTTTCACAAATTTGTGCACGCGAACGGCTACTAGTGTTTGGTGGCTTACGGCTGTGCCTTGCGGGCCACAACTCAGCGAATAACTGGGTAGCGCGCCCAACAGTATGCCACGTTGTGGTAGGCAACGGCAAMAGCCAACAACAAAGGCAGACAGCAAATGAAAGCATAGCTTGAGACTATTTTTATATGTTTGTATATATGTGTGTGTAATAGAAAGAAAAAAAAATAGTGCTGCCTGATTGTTATGGGATAATTTCGTAATTGATAATGAACAAAGCGCCTGAAAGTATGTCAACATTAAAAATACCCGACAGTCAAATATAATAGCTTTATTAGAGCAAGCCGAACGCGACACACAGCCAAAAATAATGTGGCAAGTAAGAAGCATGAGAGGCAAGCAAGAAAGAAATATGAAAAAAAAAAAAAAAAATGTGACTGTAAGGTGCGCCTGCCGCGAAGCTTTCAAGCGCACAAACACTGAACTTAAAGCTAAAGCTTTCGCAAATTTGTTATGAAGCCAGCRCTAATGCTGCACAAGACAGACATACACAACAACAAAACAGACAAAAAAAAGTAACCAAACCGGCAGCGAAAATAGCTGCCAAATTCCAAAGCATTTATCAAAAGCGAAGGAAAAAAATACTCCAAAACACAAAGCGCTTGCGAATACATGCCACCACGCTTGGCTGGCTGTATTGTTGGCGGCTCGGAAACACATCAAATTTCGAAGGCGATCGGCTGGCTGGCCTATTGGCCTACTACCAGTCAGCGCTTAGTGTATGACAGCCAGTGCGACCACAATGCGAACAAAGGCACTATGCTTGTGACCTCCGTTGCGGTTGCAGGAGCCTGCTGACGTGCGTTCGGACCTTACACGGACCGCAGCACGGATTTCTGCTTCGGCTGCCAATAACTAATAGCGCGCTAAAGCTCTACTAAATGCTTATAAACTACATTACGCTCCCACTCTCTCTTATTCTTTCCTTCTCTCTTACTCTCTTCCTCTCTTTTCAATTTGTTTTGCTCTCCTCACCGTGTGCTGCTCATAATTGTTGTTTTACATCGTGCAATTAATCACTCGCTATTGCTTACTCGTTAGTTTGGCAGTGCAAAAAAAAAACACTCGTTATATATGTACAGCAACAACAGCTGGTCCGAATTTATGCTTACAATTCGATGCGACTGATTTTGGCGCCCTACTGCATTGTTGCTGGCTTTGCCGCGCCTACAAATCACAACAAAMTTCGTAAAAATAAACATAAATCGTGCGTTGAAGGTTGCTCTTATAAACGCGAGAGCGCTGCGGAGCRGCATTTGCATTCGTAAGAGATTCGTGCAGCTTACTCTTTAAAAGCAGCAACTTTTTTGTTTCAAAAATGATGAAAAATACTTCGTAAAAATTGAAAACAAAATAAACAGTTTTTAATACAACAACATGTTGCGGTTGACCTTCTAACGGTCCGTCATATGGCCTGCGACAGCAGTGGCAATTAATTTTTAGAATACCCAATCTGCTCGCATTTATTCAATTTTTGCAAATACGGTTTATATATATATAACGGTATTAGCATTTCCTTACGATTATCAATCAGCTGTGCCAACAAATAACGCCACATACNATTCAATTTTTGCAAATACGGTTTATATATATATAACGGTATTAGCATTTCCTTACGATTATCAATCAGCTGTGCCAACAAATAACGCCACATACRTTGTTCGTTTGAAGCGTTATTAACAAGATATCCACAAATCAACCAGTTGCCTCTCTTCATACTCTCAGACGTCAGCAAACACCCTTTTATTACCGCCATCTGCTGGCGAAAGTATGTTTTCTTACCGCCCGTAGGTTGAGCACAAGCAATGTCGTCTAACACACTAATTTAATTGTTTTCACCCCAGCATTAATATATTACGCTTGTGTCACCGACATACTCACACCGGCACAGCATACGTCTCGATTTAGCTCATCTCTGTGCCTTAAGTAATGAAAAAGCTTTGACCTAGAAATTTTTTTACGACATTTTTGTCCATTTTCTG
>NW_017535274.1:144539-156579 GCF_001853355.1 Bactrocera latifrons
AGCATAATTAAATAAAAATTCATTGCAACCTAAAGACACACAATCGCTTCAAGTATTTACAAGCATACCTATGGGCGCATACACTGATTTGCTAGCATACCTATGGGCGCTGACACTGATTTGAACACATACACACCCAGTTAATTACAAACAGACGAAGACTGTTGACAATATTAGGCCATACGAAATTAAATCACGAAAACTGCGCTCTTTTTTCCAACTCTTCACTGGCCGCAGACAACAAGAGGCAGGCAAGAGAGAGTGAGAGAGCGAGCGAGCGCGCAAGTTGCACGTTTCCACTCACTTATGGCCGCCAACCACTTGCTAAGCAAATATAATGCATGTATATATGTTTGTAGACATGTGTAGGCGATAAAAAAGTAAAAATTTGGACAGATTTTGCAGCTTCTCGCTGACGTCATAAGCTTATTGAGCACACATACAAACTTACATATTTTATTTTATATACATATTTACATATAGATGTAACGCTAGATATGCATTATATGTTTGTAGTATTTTTTTCGTAACCTTTCTTGCAAAAAATTAGGCAAATCGCACTTTTTTTTAGAAATATACCAGTCTCTCACTTATCAATTACAAATAATAATTACAAATTAGTTCATATTTATCCTGTAGTACATGTTATCATTGCTGCAGACTTGCACATTTACTTACAAGTGCAATAAATTCGTGTATATGCGYTGTAGATCCAGTGGCCTTGACCGCTTGTAGTGGTGTCTATAGCTACGTCGCTTGCATTGCAAGTTCTATATTTACGTATATGTGTGTGTGTGTGTGTGCGTATACGAATATGCTCATACAAAAGAGCAGCAGAAGCTGCCGACCAAACGATGTTGAAATCGAATAGAGATATATTATATTCCTATATACAATATATGTATAACATATATATGTAATCATGCCAGCGATTTACGCAGAAATTTTTAATAACGGTTTTCAGGTATTTGTGTAGACAATTCATAATAGCGGTCKTGAGGTGTTTATATAGACAACTTATGATAAACAACGACAATTCTTATCAAACTAGTTTCTTATTTATAACGGCATCAACTGCAGTTAGGTGATAGACAACAGAGAATAGTGATATTCGGAAACCCAAAAAACCCCGCTTAATTGAAATACTCAAAATCCCATTCACTTCAAATTGACAAACAGTGTTCAAAATTATTCTGCCTCTCAGTTCTCTAATGTCTTTAGAGATGAAAAAAGTTTTGCTGATCTACTTGAATTGTATTGCTTTTATTTGTGGGTAATTAATCACTATTTCGCGGCCTTTAAAGACGAAATCATAAGTCCTTCAAAACGGTGCTTATCGATCTAACGATTGATTTTGAAAAATTTCGATCTGCCTTGATGCCGTAGTCGACTTTTATCGCTGAAAATTATCTCATATCCACAAATCACAAACAAATTATTATTACTATATATGAATACAGCCAGTGACCGAGGGATTAGTCAAAGCCTTTATTTTTGGCAAAGCGGAGTCATTACCTGACAAATATTACTAAGAATGTTGTGTGAAAACTGCAAGTCTTAAGGGTCCAGTTTTTTCAGTGAAGTTGCCTTGCCGTCTCTGAAAATAGTGTTTCGAAAAAAGCTTGTTTGAAGTTTTGTTATCCCCACTAAATTTATTACAATTCAACGATTCTTCTGGTCCTCGAAACATAAAAAATTTCGTAAGCAATTTTTTTTTGATGACCGTCAGCTGTATCAGTGAATTATCTCTTTAATTGACTGAAAGCGGGTTCCATTCCGATGATGAATTCACAACGATCAAGCGTGTTCAAAGAGACCTGTTTACGGTACTATCTTTGGAAAAAAATACGGCTTTATAGGGACGAGTCGAGCAAGAACGCGTTTCATACCCGAAATATCCACCAAAATCGTTTGAACAAACTCTCGAGAGATGTCGAACTCTCTTGCCAACTCTCCACTCCAACAAGCACCATATCTTTCACTTTTTTAATATTTTCATCAGTTGAAGAGGTGGAAGGTCGTCCAGAACGTGGCATGCCCTCAACGATTTCTCGGCACTCTTTGAAGGCTTTGTTCCGCTCGAAAGCTTGGGTTTGAGCTGTACCGTAAATTAGATATATAAAAAAAAAGGATTTTCTTGAAATTCCGAGAAATATAAAATTCCTTACGATAGCTTTTTATGTAGAATTTTTTCTATATATATTTCTTATCAAAATTATAACGTCACATTAACGTATTACAGATTGGTGACCCAAAGACGCATTTGCCATTCTCTYCTTTGGCACCAGTTTGGGTTAATTTCTTCATCGATTTGAGCTGTTAGAAGCTGCGAGTCCACAAAATATATGAAACTAAAGAACAGCTCACAATTGTGCTCAAATTTCATGTTTGTTTCATTGCTATATTATAAACTGACAATATTTGACACCAGTCCGTCAACAAGCATGGCCGCAGCACCCAATAAAGTCAAATAAAACCTAGTAAACGATATTCTTTATGTATTAAAATATTGTAAAAGCGTGAAGTGATACATCACACCAATCTTTAATTGACAAAAGATTCTTATTGTATTTGTTAAAAGTAGCTTTCTTATTATTGGGTAAGTTGGAAGTTAAGAGAGTTGTGGGTAATTCCATAACAATACTCTTTTACATTAAATATTAGTTATCAGACCCTTTCTTATTATTTCACATCACTTTTATCTGTCCAAATTCGTAATTCTATTTTATGCGGTTCACAACTTGGTTGGGTGTATGTCTTAGCTGATCTTCGAACTTTCATATGTATGTCACAAGTTTTGGCTTTACTCAATGGCAGTCTATACATTTCGATACTGCTTCGAAATTCTTATTTTATTGTCAGACCGATTTACTGCCATTAAAACTATTCGAAAAAGCAACAGATATAATACTTTAGAATTTTCCGCAACCTGGTTCGCAACCTCGCTACATTCCAAATACTCTTCAAGTGGTAGCTGAAGCAGTGCCTTTATTGTGCTGCGCACACTCGCAATGCCACATTGGGTTTCGCGCTAATTCATTAGATTTGCAGCAACAAATGCAATTTATTCGATTGCTATTAGAGGCTTAGTCCCACTTAGCGCTTTGAGGCGCTGACTGGGATTTCGAAAAAATCAATGCTCCTCAGCGTGTATGCAACAAATTTGAAAGTGTCGAGCACTTGAARTTGCGCCGCATTTGAATTCGCATAGGCATATGTTGACTTCGGCATAGTACCGTTAAATTCGCAATGCCCCAGCTGACATTATCAGTTGTTGCTTGTAGACATGAGAGTGTGTGTGTGCACACTTACAGGCATACATACTTACATATATACAGACGTATGCATAGTGAGTTGTAAGCCTTCGCAGGAAACAAGGTGTGGCACGCATCGTCGATGCTGTGCAAATAATCGAATTTACAAACAGTATGCGGGAAACGAATAAAATTCACATACTGTGCGGCTTGTGTGCGCGTGTGTGTGTGTGTGCGGATAAATACTCAGCTTTGATTAAAGTGCAACGGCATACAATGATGAAGCGCACCAGCGTTTGGTTAGCGGTGTAATGCAATATAATATGTTTGTATGTATGAAAATATTGTAGGTTGTTGTTATTTTACTTTTTCTGCGAATGAAATTTGGCAACACACAAACATACATAGGTGCATAAGCAATAGGTAGTCGTTACWTACATACATACTAATTATATTTCACTTTTCGGCTGTGTGATTAATTTTTGGCTTTGCGGTTCATTTTCGAAATTGGTGTGTGGTTGCTTGTAGCTATGCTTACTTTMGATATTGAATGAAAATTTAACATTTGTTAACCATTGTATGTGCTTAGTATATTAAGTGTGCGCTGCAACTCAAAATTTCGCTTTGTAAATTAGCTTGTTTTTGCAGTTGTTGTAATTTARAATTATATTGTATTTATTATTTTGGAAATGAAGTTCTTGAGAAGCATACATATCCGTTATGTTTATGTTATTGTAGCTGTGTTAGTTACCCCCGAAACGATTTTCAAAATGMTGCYKAGTTGATGATTSTAGATGCTACTGAATTGTTGATTCTTGATCGGGTACATATCYGTTATGTTTCGGTTAGCTCAATTCGAATGTCATTGCCATGCCAACGTAATGTACGCACCATAGTCCATGTTTTCAAAGATTAACTCAAATCCAAGTTGCGACTGGTGGAAATAATAAAATGCTGCCGAATTGATGATCTTGGCCGGTTAGTTGTAGTAGTGTTAGCTACTCCTGAAATGATTTTCAAAATGCTGCTAAATTGTTGATTCTTGATCGGGTACATATCCGTTATGTTTCGGTTAGCTCAATTCGAATGTCATTGCCATGCCAACGTAATGTATGCAGCATAGTCCATGTTTTCAAAGATTAACTCGAATCCAAGTAGCGACTGGTAGAAATAATAAAATTGTGCTTAATTGATCATTCTTGATCGGGTTATGTTTCGGTTAAGTGTATCCGAATGTCATAGGCAGGCTTACGTAATTTTTTTTTTTTTTCAAAGCTTAACGCGAATCTAAGTTGCGACTGGTAGAAATTATATCATTTTTGTATATTACCTTATACAAAAAATTCATAAAAATTTTCATTCTTTAAATGATTAAAATGATGAAAACAAACAAATAAAAACATATAGTATAAATAAAGTGYATAACCACCACTTGCGAATCAGAAAATGAGTTTCTTGCAGAGACATTTTACTTAATAAATACAAAAAATTTATATTTCATAAATGTACTTTCATAATCAGCATCTAATCGACCCTGTAACCAATCTCTAGAATAACCTCCGAAAAAAGCTATCTGGCAGTAAGAAGTACTTTTCTGCTTAAAATGAACTTAAATCAAAAAACTAGAAATATTTCTCATTACTATAAAAATCTGGATATAATGATACAAAAATGTTCATTAAGTTAAACATCTCAGCGAAAGCTTTAAATTGAAATGCATTTTCTGTCACTCGTATTGCCAATTTTTTCCCAGCACAGGAACTGAAATTGACATAACGGAAACCGTARCGAAAAAGGAAGTTGTGAAGGCTCACTAGTGTTTCCCATAACGGCGGCGCGGTCGCAGCTACGCCTGTTGTTGTTKTTGCATTTAAAATTACATTTCTGTTTTCTCGCTTTGAATGGCATTTCGCGGTTGAATTTTTTCTAAGTCGATGTTTTAGCGCGGAAACCAATTGCTGCACTGAATTGTGCTTTCAGTTACATCAACATTACATTCAAGAACATAACACAAGGGAGTTGAAACTTCGAACGCTTTACGCCAATAGCCAAGAGCTGAGGTTTATAAGTTACTAAAGTCAAATTAAAAGAGATGCTTACACGGTTTTTGGGAAAATAGGCGTCAAACTGCTCACTGGTTGTACATTTTACCTTGGGGGCTACATAAAATTTTTCAAAATATTAAATTGTGGTGAAGGCGGAAKAATAAATTTGCTCAATAGTAGTATACCTATTGTGTACCCAATAATACCTGTTAGTATAACCAATAAAACCAATTACTATACCCATTAATATACCCAATAATACCTATTAATATACTCAATAATGTYTACTTCATCATCTTTCCCTTACAACTGACAATTCTGTGTTCAATAATCTCAATATTTTGGCTCACAGCAAAACCTTCGATTGACAGTTGAATAATTTCCTCAGAGTATTCCAATGCAAATAGTCACAGTGCATATTCTGTCAGCAGCATATTTTCTTGCGCACAAACAAAGTGTTTGAAATTTCTAGCTTAAATTCCCAGCGGCACAGAATATGGCGCAAGGACATAAGGYAAACTTACTTAGTTAGGCATAGTCTGAATGCTATGGGCATCTTTTGTTATATGCACTGATATATGTACAAGTACATATAGATACCTAAGCAGTGTGTGCCGCTGTTTTCCTAAAAGCTAATTTATTTGCGAATTTGGGAATTTTTTTTTTTCAAAAATTAGCAAATTATTTATAAAATTCGGTATGAAAAAGAAAAAAAATTTATACAGTTTATACTTGTAACAAAACCACGGTCTTGGTTTTTATTTTACTGTAATAATTTGCAAACTCATACATTGTTTATTTTTTTATTTCAAACAGTAAAATAGGTACCATAAAATTTTCGGTATCCCGAAATTTCCAAAAAATATTTCAAAATGTCTTTCTTGGCTTTKTGAAATTTTCGAACGAAACTTCCAAATTATTTTGCGGAATCCAGAAATCCGAAATTTCCAAAAACAAAAACCTTTCAAAATTTAAATTACTCTTTTGTAATCGACACATTTTCGTACTAGATTTCAAAAAATTGTTTACGGGATTCCAAAGATTAAAACCATTTTTTCCAAGATCTCGAAATTTCCATAAACAAATTTCAGAGATTTAAGTTTTTCTTTTGGGTGCAAGAAATTTTCATACCAGATTTTAAAATTATTTTTCAGCATACCGAAAACTGCAAATACTTCATACTCCTTCCCTTCGCGATCCCGAAATATTAAAGGAAATGTTCAAATTTCCAAAGTCTATTTTAAGTTCCCTGCAACTTCCTAACGGATTTTATCAAGTATTTTTCGAAATCCCGAAAACGAAATAGATTTCTTTCGGGATCCCGAATTTCYCAATTTTTTCCGATTATTTTATTTCTTTTTTAGGTTCGAAAATGTTTCGTACGTGATTTTTAAAGTAGTTTTTGAAATGCCGACAACGTAAGGTATATTCTTCGGAATCCCGAAATTTCCTAAAAAATCTTTCGAGATTTAAATTTTTCTTTTATGTTCGAGAAATATGCGAACCAAATTTCCAAAAGATTTTTATCCCGAAAACTAAAAATATTTTCTTTAGGATCCCGAAATTTCAAAAAAAAGGTTCGAGATTGAATGCCTTATTGAAGTTCACAGAATTTTCGTACCAGATTTCCAAACTATGTTTCGAAATCTCGAAAACGAAATAGATGTCCCTCATTCCGTTTTCTTTTATGTTCGAGCAATATGCCAGATTTTAAAATTAATTTTAAGCTTACCGAAAACCAAAAATATTTCTTCGTGATCCCGAAATATCAAAAAAATATTGTTCGAGATTTAAATGTCTATTTTGTGTTCTCAAAACATGCGTGCCAGATTTCTAACGTATGCATATTTCGGAATCCCGAAAATGGGATTTCCTTCGGGATCCCGAAATTTTTTTTTGAGTTTTTAATTTATTTTTTGAGTTCGCGAAATTTTCGTAGCAAATTTATAAATTATTTTTTGTAATCCCGAAAACAAAGAATATTTCCTTCGGTATCCCGAAATTTAAACATTTGTATAATTTTTATCTATGACGAAGTGATTTTGCTAATAGAATATCTGTTATRTAAAAAATGTAAGTTTATCAGAACATGGCATGTATAGTAATTTCTTATAGTGAAAATGTTACTCATACGCCATGTAATCTCAGAATGATTCGTGATTGTTAGGTAGGTTTTATCTTCTATAGTTGAACATTCCATGTTCGACTCAACGTTATTATTGTAAATGATAAACCCGGGCCAAATTTGGGATTAGATAAGAAAAATGTCTTATGGGCGTGGCATTTTTAATTAGTATTAAAAATTTCACATCTCTGAAACTTTTGAGCTGTTCTCGAACGAAATATAACGAGATAAAAAAAAAATACCAAAAAGCAGTGTTAACATTTGGGCCCAAAACTGTCAGAAGTTCCAACTCCGCTCAGCAATTTCCGACGAAAGCTTATATGCATACCACATATGTACATACATACAAAACTGTGTTTGTAGGTAATGCAGCATCAACAATAACAACAGCAACAACATCACCAACAACAACAAATACCAAAACCAACATATATTTTCACCTTTCACAAATTCACTTTCACTTGACATACTGTGGTGACAGTGAGCTTTTACATTAAACGAGAGCAGCACGAAGAGAGCGCAAGCAMAAAGTGGCGAGTAAAAGAGCGCAAAATTTACAAACACGCCCAAAGGCTTTTCATTCTTGATTAGATATAGAAAACAAAAGCGAAAACGCAACTCAGAGCAAGGCCAACTAAAGGGAGAGCAGCAGAGTGCCGCGTGACGTAAAAGTTTACAATGCCCGAAGCTTACACGCTTACGTAAATAAACCATAAAAGGGAGCAAGGATTGAGCAGAAAAGAGTAGAGTAGCAAAAAAGAAAGTAAAGCATTATAAAAGCTTAAAAGAGTTTGGGTAAAATCGAGCGTGAAGTGTAATAAAATGCTCACTACTTTCAACATGAGAGCGCTCTTTCGTTCTAACAAGGAAAACTGTTATAAATGAGTGGTGTAGAGGAGACTGCGCGCTCTCCAACGCACTCACGGCACGAAAGCTTTTTCGAAAATATCTGTTTTTTACACTTTATAACACTTGTCTGCTATAGAGATTTCACGGAAATTAAAAATCAGGCGGCAGCTACGAAGCGCTAACGAAGTTGCAAATTCGCAACGAAAGCACAGCAGCTTTCACGAAGTGCCGCCAAAAGCACTTGTATGTGTAGGTGTTTGTGTGTGGCTGTTATAACGAATTGCGCCGACTTAAAACGAAGTGTCCAATTGCAAACGAGCGAGTATGCATACGAAGCACCATGCACGGTAACGTCTCTGCTGCTGCCATGGAGCATGGATGCTAGGATGCGCCGATGGCGCAGGCTGCGTGGAGAGCATGCGAAGCACAGCGCACGACTGTGCTAMGCTGTGGCCCATTCGCGCTGCTAAGGCGCTGCTAAAGGAGCAGCAAAGCAGTAGAGTTTTGCTTGAGTGCATGTGGTGAAAATCAGTCATAACGAGAACGTCGTCGGGTGCTGTGTACGTTTTAGAGCAGAAGCTAGCAATCAGTGAAGCTATTCGCGCGCTGTGAAAAAAAATCAAATTTACCCACATACACGCACACACATACACAAGCCACAACACATACACACGCGTACCGAACGCGCATACAATAGGCAAACACATAGCAATCAAAAGCAACAACATGAAATTCCTGTGAAATATATACATCGCACTATATATCACGCTATATATCCGTATATATACATATAACTGTATATATAGTGTGGAAAAATGTAATATAAATCGGTGGCAAGTGCAGGGATGTGCAAAATTCCGTGAATTTACATGTGTCGTCGTTAGAAAATATGGAATCAAATGTTTACAAGTGTGCAACAAAATCAAAAGGTTGGTGTTTTGTTGTTGTAGTGTTGACAGAAAATTACGAAAAGCTGGCAAAAGCAGCAAAATATTAGCGAAAAATGTATTAWTGTCAGTGAAAAAGTGCACGCGAGTGTAGAAAATTAAAAAAAATAATAATAATTCAAAAAAAAAAAAATACCATTACAACAAAAATTGCATTACAACAACAATTTGACACTTAGTTGTCTAAGAGAAATACCGTTAGAAATACGCTACAAAAATATTGGCAAACAAAGTGCGCCGATCAGCAGCAGCGCTAGCAATTACCGTTATAACTTCAGTTGGAGCTCAGTCAGTAGCAAAACAATTTTTTCATATTAAAGGCAGTGAGCAAGAAATCTCGCAAAATCGAAAAAAGTGGCAAATGAAATCGAACTCACTTACAACTGTGCGTGTATGTGTGAGTGCAAAAAAAAGTAAATAAATACAAGAGTGAAATAACGCAGTTATAACGGGGGCGTATTGATGGATTAAAAGGTGGCAAGCAAGCCAGCGAAAAGTGTAAGAAGAGAAGAAGCAGGAAAATCACGACGCGGGAGCGCTGCTGTGRGCCAACGGGGGGAATAGCAACAGTAAAACAGTAATAAAAAAAATAAAAGCAACAACAGCAAGGCATTGCTAGAGCAGCCAGCAAATAGAAATGGCAAAACAAAAACAAAAGTGGACAAAACAACAATAAAAACAAAAGTAAAAAAATCAAGAAGCGAAATAGTAAAAGGAAAATATTAAAGGGAAAAGAGTAAAAAGTAAAAGTAAAAAAATAAAAAATTACAAACGAAAATACCAAAAAGGAAGAAGTAAAAACGAACTAGGCGAATTTGCGGCAAATAAAACGGGCAAAACCGAGCGGCAGGCAGGCGTGAAATATAACGAGAAGAAAAAAAACTCGCTGGAAATGTTAGCAGCAACAACAAAAACAACAAATTACTGCAAAAAACCCGATAAAAATAAATGGTGATTTGAAAAATAACAACAACGCGAACGCGCAACGCCCGCAGCAAGCGTGGCACAGTAAATTGTAATGCGAATAAGAATTAAAGCAGAAGCGACAAAACAAGATAAAGAAAAGCGAAATACGGGCACACACACATATACATATGCGCATATGTGTGTATGAAYTCGTGTATGCATATGTTAGTGTATACATGTGTGTGTGTGCTTGTAGCGCTGCTGGCGTGCTTGTGCAGCAACGCCTTATATGCTGCAAAGCCAAAAAAACAACAATAACACAACAACAACAAGGGTGCTAGGCTGACTGGCAAGCAAGCCGTGAGTAGGGCAGGAGTAGCGAGTGGAGGTGAGGGGGTGGCGCACTGCATTTCAACTGGGCGAAAAAGCAGCAAGACGAAAAATCACAATAAAAGCGAGAAAGCAGCAACAAACAACAACGCAAACGCACTTAACATAAATAACACATATATTTATATGTGTGAGGGCATACAAGTGTGCATGTGTGTGTATGCATACATCTGTTAAGGAGCCATATGAAGACAAACACTTTTTGCGAATAACGGCACAACGGTTGCATGTGTGTATGTGTGTGTGCTTGCGAAATAGGAGCAGCGGCGAAAGCGGCCGCGCACACAACAAGCAACTTATAACACACTTTTATGCCATTTGCCTACATTTAGGCGCTAGTGAGCACACGTAAAGCGCAAGCTAGAAAAACATGTATGCGTATATGTGTGTGTTTGTGACAATCATTTTGCATATGTTGTGTGTTTATTGCAAAATTCCCATACATATAAATATGTGTATGTGAGCGCGTTTTTGCCGCTCTTAATACCGTTTGTTTAATACTTGGTGTGCTTGTTGTTGCTTTGTTGCATAAATTTAGCCGCGCTATTTTCGAAAATAAAATATAAATAAATCTAAATGTGTGAGGTGCAAAAATAAGAGAAAGTTTGCRGGCGTGGAATTTGTTATCGTGGAAATCGTTTTGTAGAAAATCATGGAAATGAAGGAAAATAATTGAAAATAAGGGAAAATAACATTTTGTGCAAGGAAATGCAGTCGAATGCTGATATAAAACTGGAATAGTGGGCTGATGTGGAGCGTCTATGGAATTTTCGATAGGTTAACTCAGGCTTAGTTGACTGACAGGATTTGTTCTTTGTTACAGTAAAATTGTTTGTATTGCGATTTAAAAAAAAAATTTGAAAATTCTTTAAAATATTTTATTAACACTTTTTTTTTTTTTTGTTTTTTGAGAAATGAAAAAACATATTTTATGAAATAAAATTTGAATAATTTTTTTCACAATMGAAAAAAAATTTGGATTTGAAAGTTGACATCTTTTTTTTTTAATTGAAAAAATACGGTTAGATAAAATGCTGATTTTATAAAAAGAAAAATTATTAATCAAAATGGTTTTTGTCTTCGCTAAAATTTGGCCGAAACTGACTGCTCTAAACATTGAAAGAAGAAAACGTTTTGTGAGAAAAAATTGTGGGCACAAATATAAATACTTTTGTTTTTAATTACAAAAGAAAGATCAAATAAAATGGTATAAAAAAATTTAAGAATTTAAATTGACTCTATCTTCAATAAAAATTGGCCAAATTTGAAGGTCTTGAACTTTGAAAAGAGCGACTTTAAGTAAACAAACGGAAAACAGCTTACACATTTCTGACTTTAAATTAAAAAATAGTGATTTTATAAAAATATTTAAAAATACCAAAAATTTTATTTATCTTCAATAAAATGTTCCTTGACCGGAATAAATGTTTGTCTTCACTCAAATTTTATTTCCAAAAAACAAGCGCTTTAATGAGCCTTGAAATGTGTCGGAGTATTACAAATAATTGGTACACCTTACTTTCA
>NW_017535274.1:156589-158639 GCF_001853355.1 Bactrocera latifrons
AAAAAGAAATCAATTTTATTAAAGTAATAAAGGCGAGTTAAATAAAAATTTAGAGAAATGTGAATAATATTTGACACTACAACTTTTTGCTGAGAGAAAAAAAATTATTAAAAATTAATAAAAATCGAAAAAAATTTTCAAAACTATTATTGTTCTTAAATAAATGTCTCATAATACCGTCAGAAAATGAATAAAATATTACTTATTTGCGGAAAAATTTTATTTGATAACTTTAGCACGATGT
Organism: Bactrocera latifrons; assembly: GCF_001853355.1. Classification (NCBI taxonomy): domain Eukaryota; kingdom Metazoa; phylum Arthropoda; class Insecta; order Diptera; family Tephritidae; genus Bactrocera; species Bactrocera latifrons. Next base: position 156,834 of record NW_017535274.1, read on the forward strand.
TTGACAAGGTTTACTATATAAACAAATTTAAAAAAAAAAAAACTTGGAAATTTGCTCAAAACTTAATTTTAAGAAAAATTTTCTTATTCTAGTAAAACTTAATACCCAAAAACCAATACAAAAATCAGTTAATGTGTTAATTTTTTAACGGAAAATTATTTCGTTTTTTTTTTAATTTTCTCATTATAGAAATATTAATACTTAAAATCTAACACGAAAAGCAGTCAATGAGTTAAATTTTTTTTTTAATTTTTTTTAAATTTTTTTAAATAATTTTTTCGAAATTTTTTTTGAAAAATTTATTCTTCATAAATCGGAGAATAAAAAAATAGTTTGCTACAACAATTATATAATATATATTATATAGTATTTTTCGAAATCTGTTAACAATTTTTTGTTAAACGAAGGTTAAAATTAAAAGAAAAAACTTCCGTCCACGGAAACTACTAATACTTTCAAATCTGTTACAAATGGTTTTTAACGTGTTCAAAATTTTCGCCAAAAAAACATAAAATTTCGACCAAAAAAATATAATAAAATAAAAAATATGAACCGCGCGAATGCAATAATAATTTCAAATGAACTAACTAAAAGAAGAAAACTCAAAATGGATTCCACAAAACGCAATTTATAAATAAGATGAGAAAATTTCATTTTGCATTTCACATTTTGCATTTCGCCCAAAATAAAGTTAATGTTTCCAAACCAAAGAGATTTTTTTCAGCCCAAAAACCAATTACAATAGTAACAAAAACAAAAAAAACTGTAAAAAACAAGAAGTACGCAAAGCAACAAAAAAGCTGAAAAAACAACAAAAAATTAACAAGGCACAACAAAGCCTAGCCACCGTGCTGCTGCAGCGGCAACGGCAACCTTTGCTACAGCTGCAATTGCACGCTGCTTCCTTCCTTGCTGGTCGAGCGGCAGCAGCGTCATCAGCTACGTCATGCATACAAGGATATTATAAACGTCACAGCCTTCATCTTTTCATGTCGTGCACATGCGATTATATCTACATGCACACACTCACACACACTTGCACACATTTGCAYTTTTGCAACGCTTGACTGCCGCTCTGTTTCGTATGTGCGTATGTGCGTATAGTGCCTGTGTATTTGTGCAATTTCGTGGATTTATCTGTGCTTGTATTGGTTATGGATTTCAATGCTGCTTTTTCGCTGGTTATTGCTGTTGTTGTTTTTTATTATGCACACACGTTGCATCAAAGTACTACAATTTGACTAGAATTCGTTGGTTGACGAAGTTGGTGGCATGAATTTATAGCATGTTTACCGTTAATGGACAGTTTTGCTATGCGAAGAGTTTATAATTTTGATTGAGAGCAGCTTGAAAGTATTCAAAATATTGAAAACATAGGTTGAAAACATGGGTGTTTAAAGCATATTTGTGTGAGGAGTGTTAACGGATTTTTGAAGTTTCTCTGGCTAGGCCTTCAGTGCAAAATTACAAATATTACAAATTATTGTTTGTGGTTCGTAAGGAATAAATTTGCAAAAATTCTGCGTACTATATTTTTTTTCTAAAATAGCTAATCCTAAGAAGAAAGTGAAATTTATGTAAAACTAAAAAATAAATAAAAATGCAAAATATTACAATGTAAAATAAAGCACAAGAAATGCAATTATTTCATAAATACTACAAACAAATAATAGTATAATTCACTAAAAATAATTAATTAAAATAATTTTTAACTGAAAAAAACCAAAATATTTAGTTTCAAGTCAAGTAAACAAATAATATTGTAATTAATTAAAATTAGTTCATACAAATTTCATTAAAAGAAAA
>NW_017535274.1:158883-166112 GCF_001853355.1 Bactrocera latifrons
TTAATAATTAAATAAAATAATAATTTTTTTGTGAAAAATTAACTTATTAAAATTTAAATTATTTTATTTCCGATAATTGAGGTATTATTATACATTTTAATTTTGCTTAAATTTTAATTAATTCATTAAGTAAAATTTTGGTTTAGAACTACCAAAATAATTTAATTATTGTTGCTTAAGGTAACAGTCGACGGAATTTCGCAGTGTACCCCAACTTGATAATTGAAAAAACTGTCAACTTAACCTTGATTTTTGACCCGCTTTGCCATGGTTTTTTTTTTATCTCCGGCTCATCTTTGCCACGACATTCACTCGATTGATCGTCTGTTTGCCGGTCGTAAGCATAGACCCAAGACTTATCGCCACTAATAATACGCTTCATGACATCCTTATCGTTGGAAAGTACTGTTTCACAGACGTTCCCATGACGGTGTTTTTTTTTTTTTTTTTTTTTTTTTTTTTTTTAGAAAAATAGAATGATTTCAAAAGCAATCTTGCTTTTAATTTTCTTAATGGTTTTCTCTGATCCTTGCGATATTCCAACGACACTAGTAAGATCTTTGATTGATAATCGTCGATTATGAAGCACCAATTCGTTTATTTTATTTATGTGTTGATCATCAGTTGACGTTGAGGACGTTCTGGACGTGGTTAGTTGTCAACACGTTGTTAATCCTCTTTCAATAATGCGTATTAATTTAAAACACTTGCTCGCGACAAGCAATTATCATCGAAGTCCGTTTTTCTGAACGTTTCGGCATGAATGCACTTTATGTAATTCAGAAATGGAGGCGTATTCTAAAGCTAATGACTATTTTAATGTGACATTTGGCCAGATATCGATGACAATAATACCAAATTATAAAAAAAATTTCAATGCATGATTTTTCGACCACAATTAAGAAATTTTTTTTTTTTTTTTTTTCTACCAGTAGTAACTAAATTTGCTCAGATCGTAACGTTGATGTCTTATATACAAATATTAAATAAGACAAAGTTAAAATGAAGAAAAAAATATATAAAAAAATATTATTAAGTGAACAGCTCATAAATTACAAACTAATAAATTCCAAATATTAACTATTGGATATGATTTTGAAAAATCATATAATTATGAAATAAAGCCAAAAGAAACAAACTAACTAACTGTAAATTTATTAAGCTAAAGTGATTGAATACCAATTGAAACTTAATTGACAATAAATCATGTGATATACATACAAAAGAAATTTAATTAAATTAACCTCTAAAGAACTCCATGAATGCAACTTCATTAGGTATAAAGGAAGTAAATTAGATTTAGTGAATTTGAGTGAAATGAAGGAAAAATAATAAAGTTGCATTAATGAAGAGAACTTAGTTGAATGAAAATAATTAAGAAGATAATTAATAAAAGAAAAATAATTAAAATAAATTAAATCGAATTCAAATATAATAAAGCTTTCATAAATATAGTTCAAATTTTGAGAGAACCTTCTTTAGGAATGACGCTCTGTACTTAAACCTTAAGTCTTAAGTTCAGTTACAATATTAGGCCGATATAAAAGTTAAATAGAAATTGGGGAAATACGTTTTTTTCTTATTCAATTTAATTTCCTTCAAGGCTGATAGACTGATTATAGCAACCCTCTAACTTTTCGATAATTTTTTATAGTGCGATCGCATAGGCTTCAGTTTCTACGGTCACCTCTTCATTTGACGAAAATTTCTTGCCATTTGAATATTGCTTTGAGTTCTCAGAATATTAAATAGTCACTAGGGCCAGATTTGATCAATACAGTGGATGTGGCAGCAATTCGAAGCCCTATTCATTAACTTTTGTCATCGTATTCACTGACGTCTGACACGGTGTATTGTCTTGATGAAGCAGCACTTTCTTTTCTTCAAATGCTGCCACTTTTGGTCAATTCGTCTTTTACACGTTCCAATAACGTAAAATTCGCTGTCCATAGTCTTTCCTTTTTCCAAAATGGTCAATAGTTTATGCTATGTACATCCCAAAATACATATGCCATAAACTTGTCAGCTGACTGTTGTGGTTTTCCACGCTTTGCAGCGGATTCTTGGTGTACAGTCCAGTGGAATGACTGTCGATTGTACTTAAGAGTGAAATGATGGRGCCAAGTTTCATACGTTGTCTCATATCAACGCAAAAACGGCGGTTTATTTCGCTTGACGATCTCCAAACACCGTTCCGAAACATYAATTCATCATTGTTTTGGGCCAAAAGTGAGTTTTCGCGGCATCCACTTCGCACAGAGCTTTCTCATAGCCAAATATTCCTGAATTGTATGATATACATATGTAGTCGTTATCTTTAGAGTGCCTGCTTTCTCGAACAACTTCACTTTACGGTCATCCAAAATTATTTTGTAGACTTTTTTTATCGGTAGCAACCGCTTTTGGGCATCCACTGCGTTCAACGTCTTCGGTGCTTATTTCACCACGTCTAAACTTATCATCCGTGATTATTGRTTTTTTTGGAGCCGTGCCCAAAAACTCCTCTATATCATAAACATTCTCCTCAAGCCAAGTTTTTGCTTCAGCTGTACTTTTCCCCTTAAAATAGCAATATTAGATAAGATACCAGAAATTCTTTTTTATACACTTTTTTTTCACAATAACAAAAGTTGCTTCACTCAAAATGATATAATGCACAAATGAATCATCCGACAGTGGTCAAGTATATTCAAGCTTTTTCAGAAGGTAGGGGCTAACATGAAATCGTATGTATTTTAATTCTACTGGCGCCCTCTATTTGTCATTCCGGGAACTTTTCAATGGACCTGCAAAATGCGCTTTCAAAAAAAAAAAAAAAAAAAAAAAAAAAAAAAAAAAAAAAAAAAAAAAAAAAAAAAATACTGAAATATTTTTGCAAAACTACTAAACTTTATTGTCATGTACAAAATATCTAACAGCCAAAGGTTAGTTTAATTTGCAAGTAAAACTAAAATATTTCACTATTTTCAACGCTTGGCAAACATAAATATTTGTAACTTCATATTTTTCCCAGCAACTGATCGGTCATTAATTCAAGTTGAGTGATTGCTGAATGTAAACCGACTTGCTGCTAACTTATTTGTCATTAATTGTTGACATTTTGTGATTTATATGGGATACATATGTAAAAGTGTATRTGTRTCTGTGTGTGTGGTTTGTCAGCGCTAACCGTTATATTTCRGTATATGTTTGAATTGACAATCGTATATGTGGCTTTAGTAATACATATAAATATATTCGAGTGCTAATACATGCTAGTTTGCTTGTGTGTATGTGTGTGGTTGTGTACACTTTTCCTCATATATAAGAACGAACGCAATGTGCATTTGTATTAGCAATATGTCAGTGGGCATTTGTTTGTTTGTTTGCAAACAAGGCTTGCTTCCTTTTCCAACTTCCTTTTCGCAGCGCTAAATTTGCAACAATGCACAGCCCACAACAACAACGCCCCAAACGGCGCACCGGCAGCGCCACCAACGCCTAGTCGCTGTTCGGCAGCCAAACCGAAAGCATACGCACACACGCGCAAACATAAATTATGATATAAATATGAGTGTGTTTGTGTGCGAGGCAACCGACAACGACGACCATCAACTGGCAGCACAAACAACAACAACTTCGACAATCATTGACGATGTCCTTGCGCCAAAAACGTAAATGCAAAATAGAGAAGGTTTTTGCCTTCAATTTTTTTGCATTTAATTTTTATTTTTAATTTTTTTATTGTTGCCGTTTTATTTAAATTTTTCCTCAGTCGTTTAGCTGTTTTTGTTTTTTGCGCTTCTCCACCTTTTATTATTACTTTTTTAACATGCTGTACACTTTACAGCGCGCGCGCACACACACACATACATACATCCGTTGAAATTATAGCATACATGGGTGTGTGTTGTGTTGTTGTTGTTTTAGCTGTTTTCGCCAGCTATTGCACGCATGCAAAGAATGTGTTATAAGGCCTCGCAGCGGATGTCCTTCACCGTTTCATATCGGCAACCAAGCAAACAAGCATATACACAGGCGCACGGGCGTGTTTGTTGCGTTCAGCGTTGTTCGCCTGTTGGCTTGGGCTAGTTGCATGCGAAAGCGTTATATAAAATGAAAATACATGCGCTTGTGTATGTGGCGCATATTGTTTGGTATTTTTCGTATATCTCCGCTCGTGCAATTTGAACTTTTTTCCTTCCTGTGCAGTTTTTTTTACGCGTGCTCACACAAATTTGAATGCCATCCGCTGACACACATGCATGTCATTTACAGTTTTTAAGATTTTTAAGCTTAAGCTATTAAATTCTAAGAAAGTAGTTGAAAGTAAAACCAATGTGCAGACTTTCACAGTCTTACATAGATTTTTATGCTTTAGGTTTCGTTGAACGAATTTAGATAAAATTTATCAGTGCTACTTTCCACTGAAATTTGGTGCTTTAGGCTGCAAGTGTGATTTGGCTAAAATTTGGATTTTTGTATTGCTTTTGAAACGAATTGGTAAAGTGTAGTGATTATTTGGAGGATTTGTGTTTTTTGCACTCCTGTTCATTATGCTAGCTATAGTTTTATTTTTTCTACAATTTCTCAATAAATTTGTTTCTAAAAATCCTATTCTAAATCCTAGTGTTGATAAAAGTCTTTCCAAAGCTACTTCTTGTATAAATTAGATMTTCAAGGTGCAATCTCTTGCATATACTATACTATTTTCCAAGACGTAGTAGTTAGAGTGTCGCTTGTAACGAAGTGATCTCGAGGCCTTAGAATCCATCCTCAGGTGGACAGGGATCACATCACCTCCATTGCGCCAAGCAAGCTCCTGGAATTATTCATATGACCTTTGTGACGATATGTGATATAGGAGAGGACACAATAGACCATGAGTCGAAGTGGAAAACCTCAAGTATTTTCCATTTATTTGTCTGTCAAACGAAGTGATTGTGTTCTCGTTGTTCGCCAACGATACTGAAAAGCAAGATACTAGCTTTTAAAATWGTGAAATTAAGAATAACAGCCAAATCGTTGAATGGCACAGTAAGCCTTCACGGCAGTTGAAATAGCAACTTGATGTTCTGGTSATTCAAAAATCTTCTAGTGTTGATAAAAACTATTTAAAACACGTGGATTTCGGTAAAGAGTTCTAGTGATATGCCTCAAATATAAAATATACAAAGAGAGTTCCATAGTAAACAGGACTTAAAAAAAAAAAACAGATCAATGGTTTTTTCGGCAAAATCAATTTATTTTATTCACAATAGTCTCCTCTGCTTCAATACAGCTTTTTGCATCGTCCAAAAGCATGTCAAGCGACTTGGCCGGTATGGACACCAGTTTGGCGTTGCAACCTTTTGAATGGCCTCTACGTCTGCATAACGCTTTCCTTTCCTTTGCCTTGGCAAATGCATTTTTCCGAAAAGGAAGAAGTCGCACGGTGCCACATCAGGTGAATTCGGGCAGTGGTTAATTGTTAAAATCTGATTTTTGGTCAAATAATCGTCCTTCGAATGATGGATTCTGAGCAATTTTTGGTCGTTAGTCAAATTGTGCGGAACAATCYGTGTACACATCTTTCGTAAGCCCAAATGTTCGGTCAAATTTTCGGTGATCACGGATTTTGATTGGCCGTGATTTATGTTCTCACGACCTCTTTGAAAACGTTGAAACCTCCCATGCACGCTGCTACGGGATAGGCAATCATCGCCGTAAACATGTTTCATCAATTGAAACGTTTCGGTAAAAGTTTTACCAATTTAACAAAAAAAAAAAAAAATAATAATAATGTTGACTCTTTGTTCGAAGCTCATTTTCGCACCGATAACACAAACATACTGACACTTAAAATGCAAAGACTTCACTTTCAATCAATGAGATGTCATAAAACTCTTTAGTTTAGTTTAGTTATTGACAATCAATAGAGATAGCAGATTCTAACGCACCAGTCGACGTATAGAYGGCGGCACCAGTGGTCGCTAGATTCCTGTTTACCTTAGAACGCTCCTTGTAGTTTTTATAAATATGCATTATATTTAACTGTGTGCATTTAAGCTAACTTTAGTCATARTATGGTGGGAAAAATAATAGTTTCTTGTACTTCCAGAAAACTTGGATCTCATAGATGTAAATTTGGTTGGCTAAAATTTAGGCTAGGTTTATTATATTGTTATCCTAAAGGTAGGCTAAGTTAGTAGTTTCACAGAAGTAAATTTGGTTAGCCTAAAGGTAGGCTGATCTAAAATGTTCACCTTCTAATACACTATTGGACTTCATACCGGTTTTGGTTAGCTTTAATTGACTTTCATAACTGTTTTAACGGCGTTTAATTTAAAATATTAAATAGTTCGTCTTTGTTGTTGTTGTTTATTGAACACGTCGCTACTGCACACAACTACACTTGCCTATTAAATGAGAATTTCTCTATTCAACTACAGTTTGGTGTTTTGAACAATTCGAAGCTTTTAAATATGCGACCAGCGAAGTGTAAGACACACACATAATAAATAATAAACGAAATAGCGTGTACTAGTGCGAATATGGCATTGAATACAGTTAATCAAAATTTTACGAAATGTAGTTAGTGCAAAATAGTGAAGSGAAAGTGGTTGGCCAAAATGCAAAGTGATTGAAAATACTCATGCATTACGAAAAAGCAATGAAATTTATGCAAATATGTGCGAGAGCATAAATATATAGTAAATATATCGGAATATAATGGCAAGGTGCTTCACATAGAATACAGCAATGGCCACGAGAACTGCGTGTGACTGCAGTTTGAATTAGCAACGATTTAACGGTATATTTTAATGAAAAACAAAACAAATATATTTATTTAGTAAGCGTTAAGTGTGTTATAAATAATAAACTCAATAGCCAAAKCGTTGTTTTGTGTTTTTGAATAATTCATTTAGCTATAAATGGCAATTAAAAACTAACGGTAATCAAAACTAGCGCGAAAGAAATAATTCAATAAAATAGCAAAAGCGTTCTTATTGGTGTCTATTAAGTGTTAAAATATTACAGTTAACTTATTAACATCTAATTATGCAAATAGGCAATAAATATGTAAATAAATATTTATTTAGAAATGCAAAAAACGTCGACAGCGCTGAACCATTATAATGGCAACAGCGCAAGTGAGCGAAAATAGCGGAAATAATTTACAAAAACGTTTAAATAAGTGTTAGAAAAAATATTATTATATAAGTAGTTAAATATAGCTGACGCGCAGGTGCAAAAAATAGCAAAAAAAA
>NW_017535274.1:166722-200115 GCF_001853355.1 Bactrocera latifrons
CAAAGGGCTTTTTAGAGTAAATTGCATAAACCCTAAATGTAGGCAACACAAAGTAACAAATAACGAAAATCAATACTTCATTTAAGTATAGAAGAAAATTAACTTAAAAAAACACAAGCACAAAGTATTTAGAAAGTAAATAACTTAAGCGCACAAGCTGGCAATGGCTGGAACGTAAATRTTTACGGCTGCAGGGCACAACGCACATTGGCATGATTTTGGTTGCACGGCAAGCGCGCCACAAATTGCCAAACACAAAARCTATTAGAAAAATTAGCCAAGCCAACAATCGCAGGAGTGTAGACATTTCGCGCCAAGTAAGCAAAGCTTACCACCCGCCCCAACGGCAAGGACGCAGCCTTAACGCACACCTAACACACCAATTCCATAACTTGAATACAGTCAGCGCACACGCGCGTCTAACGCCAACGCCCGCACAGCAAACACAAATCAACCGCGCGTCATTGCCGTCACACTACCACGCCAACGCACCAGTAAYCAGCGCCTCCGCCCAACCAACATTAGCTTCAGCGCTCTGCCGTTTAAGGTGGCGCGACAGCAAATCCAACTATAACTCAACCTATACCGTGTCACCGCAAACCCAGCGGTGCGCGCCCACAAATACCCAACAAAGTCGCGCAGCGCTGATAAACGACCACAAGCATACACGTTCAGTAGCGCTTAGTGTACGCGCTGCCATACGAAAACCATACATAGAAACGCACAACACTACACTACGCCGCTGGACGTCGCTGGATATACGCGAGGCACAACACCGTCGACGTCGGGTCGCCTGTGCGTCGCCTGTGCTGAATAGCCGCTCATTCTGGCCGCCTCACATAACAGCGAAAGCGATAACAACAATTCTGTTAGCGGCAGTGGCAGCGATAAGAAGTCCTTCTCGTTGCATTGCTGTTGCGTGATAGTCGACATAACGCCAGTTTCACAGTCCGCGCGTTTGACATCGGCAACAACGGCCTCGGGAAGGGATGTAACCGCTGGCGGCAGCGGTGGTGGCGGTGGCGGCGGTGTACTCGGTGATGGTGTGTCACAGCTAGCGAGTAGTCTTTTCCGTTTTGGTAGCAAAAAACGCGGCGTCTGCATTTGTAATGCGCAGTGCCGAATGCAGTCGCTGGAACAGGCACAATTGGGTCAGCTGGACCCGGCGCTCAAGACACATCATGGCTCATTGGATCGCCTCTTGCAGCAGCAGGAAAAGCAGCTGCAATTAGCGCCACAACAACAACACCAACAATTACAACAACGACCCAGCGCCTCAGCCGTACATTCGATGGGCGGCGTCATTGATGGTGGCGGTTCAGGCGCGCTGCTCGGCTCTGCCGATTCGGATGGTGACGGCGATGATGAGAAGGAGCCTGAGTTGCCGCCGCGTCCACCCTCACGCATAAAATCGCAAACACACGTGCGTCACATAAAGGAGGAATTCGACCGCGGCGTGGAAGTGGAGAAGTTCTATCACCAAATCAATGGCGATATTTTTGAGATCACGCGGCGTGTGCGCGCACGTGATGAGGACACCATCGAACAAAAAGTRATCAAGCGTAAAGGTTCGGTGCGCTTACCACCGGAGCCACCGCCACGACAAGCTTCGGCTGCGGCGTCAGCAGCAGCAGGAGCGCCCCCGCAGGTTTATCGCGCGCATGGGCACGGTCATGTGCATCAGCATCATGTGCACCGTCATGGCGCGGAGAGTGGCAAACCGCAGTTGCCACCGCGCCGCCAGAAGAGCGCTGAGGAGGTGCCGGTCTCGAAGAGTACAACGCGCGCACCTGAAGAATTRGAATGGTTTGATCGTAAAGCGCAACAGAGACATTCGGCACGTTCGGCTGAAAGTGGTGCGGTGCGCGAAGAGACCATCGAGTGGTTGGCGCGTCAAAGAGGGCCGGTGCGTACGTCCTCTGGTCCTAGTGAGATTACCGTAATGAAGGATGAGGTGCCCGATTGGCTCTTAGAGCATTTGCCACGCAAACGTTCCATGGCCGAACGGCCAACTGAATCGAAGACGAGCGCTGCTTCCTATGCCAAGGCGCTGAAGGAGGAATTGGCTGAACTGCTGAAGAAGCCATTATCAAGACAGAGCTCTGCTCAACATAGCGAGTTTTCGTTGCTCAAAACCGACATTGTTGAGTGGCTAACGAAACTGCAAACGTCGTCACGCAGCTCGGCGCGTGAGGAAGCGCCACCGCCGAAAACGCGTCGCGCACATCATCGACGCAACGGCAGCGGCGATACGCAACGTTCGCATTCGCAGGAGGATGCCACTGTCGCACAACAGGCGGCGCGCAAGCGGCACTCGTTGGGTCACAGTGATCGCAGCGAGGAAGAGATGCTCGATTGGATTGCGTATCCGCTGAATAGGCTGCAATCGTTAGGCAAGMCACCGACAATGCAACAGGTGCCGACGATGGATCGACGTCAGCCATTCGTCGAGTTGCATCACAAGCCGTCAGTACCGACGCTGCAGTCACAGTTACACCAACAACCGCCTATATGTGCAGAACGCGAGCGGCGATCACATGAACGTTCGCGCGAACGTAAGCTGCGACATTCCGCTAGTGAAGTTGTGACTGCGCCCACCACCTCGGCCGCAGCGCAAAGCCAATTAGAGCGTTTGTATGCCAAACCGCACAAAGAACGTTATCAGTATGTGCCTAAGGATGCCAAGGATATAATGTTGCCTCCCAAGGAGAGCGCTATGACCACTGCCGCCAACAGCTCTACTGTACGCGAATCGAAGCGTGAACGTTCGCGTCGCCATCAAACACAACGTTCGGCTACCGTTTCMGACATGTCCGGTCATCACAACGGCGGCCTTAAACGCAAATCGTCATCGGCCGAACGTGCGCCGCGTTCGCCATCGCCTTGCAATGATCCCGCCTGTCGTTTGCTCCCCATTTGCACTGATCCCCACTGCCGTTTCCTCGAATGTCAAACAATAGAACGCGGCGCCGGCATGACAACAGTAACCACATCGGCGTCAACGATCAACCTCGCACGTCATCAACAAGTGGCGCGCGCACAAATGCACACAGTGCCTGCACACATAACGTCGGATGACACACCAACGCCGCCACCACCACCGCCTCCTACGTCACAACAACAGCAACAACAACAGATGCARCAATTCCAATCGGCACCACAGCGACGCCTCGTCATTTGCCACGAGTGTCGTTCGTGTGCKCCGTTACTCACCTGCCAGAATCGTAAATGCTTCAATGCCGCCAAATGCAACTCACTGCCCCGCAGCGCAGCGGATTTCAATCGACTGCGCACCACACTCGCTCAGCCGCCGACAACGCTCGACGACATCGAACCGGCGCCGGAGACGCCATCACCACAAATGCCCCGTCATCCCGGCATGCAATATCGCAGCAACTCTCAGCCGAATACGCTGCAACGTGGTGACTCAGCTGCCGCCTTATGGCAACAGGACGGCATGGGCGCGGTGGGGAGCGGTCCTATGCTGACTACCGGTATACCAACGCATACCATTTTGTCGAGCTCACAACCACCGCTGCCGCCTTCATCACTACACATCACGCACGCGGCCAATGGTCGTCACTACTATAACGGTCGCAACGGTAACGGTGTGTCACATTTGAATGGCACCAACGGTAAGCTTATGAAGTCCGCATCGGCGGCATCGTTAAATTCGCGTCGACGTCGTCACAAAACGGTGCATTTCGGTGAGAATTTRCTACGCGAAGTCTGTCAAAATCGTAAACTAATCAAAACTGAACAAGTTCCGTCCGGTTCGGCGCCGATGAAGGCCAACATCCAGATGCTGTACAATTTCGTTGAGGGTGTGTTGAGCGCGTGGGTGGACGACGACGAGGAACAGGTGCGTTCCGGTGCCGAATCAGAGCCCGAACAGGGCACAATGGCATTGAAACCGATTTACCGTTGTAATCGACTGCGCTATCAGTGCATCAAACGTATCGTCGAGGAGGCGGCAGAGCTGCATGGCACGCTGAAGTTGGGCAATTCGCGTTATCGCCACAGACATTGGCGCAGCACCGCCAAGCAATGCAACGAAATGTTTCTGCGAAAGGTAAGTTTAGAGTAATCAAATCAAAAAGAGTTGCCACATTTATCTAATTTAAAAAGTTTCTACATAAATTTAATAAATAGTATAATATTGGTGTAAAAATGCATTTCGGTAAAGTTTCAAACAAAAATATATTTAGAGAGTTGCCACCTGATTTTATATTAAAAAAAGTAAAACGCTTAAATTAAATTTTTTATAAATAATTACAGTTAAACATTTTGATATTACGAAAGTTCTTCACATTAAGAGAAACTAACATGACGTTGAAACCAAATAATAGCTATTTCAACTCACAAATAGTACACATGTGTTATTAGAAAATTATAACCTCGTAACCTTACCCCCTCAACGGAAGTACATAACAAAAGATGAATATATGAAAGCAACAAGTGGGTCGCCGAAGCTTAGATTTGATAGGTAACAAAAATTATTTTCTTTGAAATTCTTAAACGATAAAAATATTTTTCACAATCGATTTCGATATCATATATTTTTTCGTTATTAGTTTAATTTATTACCATACATATGTATTTTTGGGCAAGTAATCTAAACGATGTTCTTACAGTTTTTTTCGCGAATTTCAGTATATCTTTTTACTTTTTTTCGATAACTTATTTTGATTTTTTCACCTTTATTTGTTATAATATATTTATGTACGTACATATTTAAGACATTTCCTTTAAATTTTTAGTACAATTCCATAATTTGTTTCGTTAAGTGCAATTATCCTACCGATATCGATATTTTTTATTTCGATAAATATATAAAAATTTAATTAATCGATATTTTTTAAGGACAATACTGATTTTTGCATTTCGATAAAGTTATAAAAATATCACGTTAATTGTTAAAAATCCTATCGATAATTTGTATTTCGATAAGTTTAAMTTAAATTAATCGATAAATTTTAATAGATGTTTTCTTTAATACTCGGTAGCATCAAATATCTTACCGATACTTWTTATTTCGATAAATATATAAAAATTAAATTAATCGATATTTTTAGTGGCAATATCGWTTTTTGAATTTCGATAAAGTTATAAAAATATCACGTTAAATTTTTRAAAACCTATCGATAATTTGTATTTCGATGAGTTTGAATTAAATTAATAGATAAATTTGTATAAATATTTTAATTATCGCTGGCTGTAAATATCACATCGATACATTTAACTTTAATAAATATATAAGAATTAAATGAATAGGTCATTTTKATAGATATTTTTTTATTTCGATGAAATTATAAAAAATATCACATGGATTGTTAAAAATCTTATCGATAACTTTTTTTTAAATAAATTTAAATTGAATTAATCGGTAAATTTTAATAGATATTTGAATATACGATAGCTGCAAACATCATATYTATGATTTTAGTTTCGATAAATATAAGCATAAAATTAATCGATAATTTTATCGACACTTTTATAATCTATAAATGTTTTTCTATGAAAAACTTTGTATCGATAAATTGTATTTGTGTTTTTTTTTTTTGTTTTAAGTTTTCATCGATCATTCCTTAATCATAGATTCTAGACATTTTAAATCTTCTTTTCACTAACTCTTATAATATTTAATATATTAACAATTTCATTTATCAGCGTGTACCACCGGTGATAAGCATTACAAGTACTACAATGACAATATTTGCATATTCTCAATTACCAATTACAATATATCGYTTGTTGTTATTGTTGTTTATGCAAGCATTTTCTGAGAAAAATCAAACATCGCAACGCCACCCACAATGCACTCGAGTATCAAGCGTGATCAACGAAAAGATAATAAACATAAATAATTGCAAGTCGCATTAAATGCCTAATCCAATCCTTTGTCCTCCAAAATGCTGGAAATTTATACTCTATGGTGTAACATTAGGTCTTTTGTGCTAACTCCATGAATCAAATGGCATTTTTGCATACAAATATTCCACCGTTTGGCTTGAAATACAAATACAGCCGCATTAATCACTGCATACTATATTTTTTGTACATATGTATATTAAGGTGGTACTTGAAATTTGAAAAAACAAAAATTATTTATTTTTATTTTTTTTTCAAGATTTTTTCTTTTGAATAGTAATGCAATGAATAAAAATTTGTTGCAAATAAATTTTGATTTCGATTGGAATATGTTAGGGTATAGGCACAGCGCGTTCAAAGTTTGGTCTACTTTCAAGCTTCCAAATCATCATTAAAATTTCAAGGATATATTTTTGATTATATTATTCAATATAGTTGAATGAGCTGTTTTTGAGGAATTTTTTCTTTTTTTCATTATCAGTAACACCCTAATGTGCTCACATATAAACACAGCYGCTGTAATTGAAAAAGGCGCTATAATATCTRTAGATACATATTAACAATGGGCAATGAAATGTATACAAGCACACACATAAAAAATATAAGTGTGCATGTGTTAGTGTTTGCGCTTCCCAACGCCATTATAATTCGCATAGAAATTACTTAATCCATGAAATGACATGACAGGCCGCAACAGCAGYGCACAGCATAAAACACTGAAGCAAATTCACAAAAACAAAGCTTAAGTAAAGCAACAACAAAAATAGAAAAATAAAATAAAATGACAAACGCATGAGCAGCAACAATAACGGTGCGTGGCAAAGTGTGCAATAAAGGGAAAATATACCGAAAACAAATAAAAAAAATCGCATGCGACATTTATTGTTGTCACATTGCTTTTATTCATATTTTAGCGTATTTCCGCTTTGCCGACGCATTTGGGAATGTTGCTGCCATTGCCGCTGGCGTTTGGGGCTCTAGTTTTCTAGCGCTGCCGTTCAATGTTCCGCTTGTATAATTTCGCGTTTATGTGTGCGTGTGCGTGATGTGCGATTGCAGGGATTTCAAGCAGCATTTTTAACAAGCTACAGTCGTTTAAATAAGTGGTGGCAACTATTCATTTATATGGGCGTGTGTGTATGTATTTGCAAGCCAGTGTTCTTACCATATAACTTTTGTTTGTTGATTCGCTGGATTTTTTATGTAAGGCATGTGATTTTGTGGATTATGCAGCTCCCATTTGTTATGATTCTATATTCCAATTTTTTTTGTWTAACCACATTGGATTACCGTTATTGGTGTTGATTCAAACACGTAATTTGTGAAATTAGGCATCGGCTATATTAAAGAAATATTCATACATACACGTATGTATATTCAGGAGACGAATTATAAAATCATAATGCATACTTTGTAATATAAATCCAGGGGTTTTTAAGTTTTTCTTTTCCGTTGTTTTTTTCTTTTGGGATTTTTTTGTGTTTTGTTTTCTGTTTGTTTGGCGCCAATAGGAGATTCCAAGACAGAGCTTTCCCCAACTCGTCTTTCCAACGGAGTGAAGGTCTTCCTTTTCCTCTGCTTCTTTCGGTGCGAATTGTGTTGAATACCTTCAAAGCTTTCGTCCATTCGGACGACATTACCCAGCCAGCACAGCCACTGTCTCTTAATTCACTGTACTATGTCAATATCGCCGTATATCTCATACAGCTCATCGTTCTACCGAATGCGATAATCGCTGTTGCCAACGCGCAAAGAACCATAAATCTTTCGTGGAACTTTTGTCTCGAAAACTCGCAACGTCGACTCATCAGATATTGCCAACGCCGATGCCTCTGCACAATATAGCAGCATGGGGATAATGAGTGACTTGTAGAGTTTAGCCTCTGTTCGACGAGAGAGAACTTTACTACTCAATTGCCTACTCAGTCCAAAGTAGCACCTTGTTGGCAAGAGTTATTCTGCGTTGGCAAATGGAAAGAAATATTTATCATGAGCCTAATAGAGAATCTGGGCACTTAGATAACTGTGAGTGTGGTTACTCTGGAATCTTTGCACACTTTGATTTTATATCAAAATAACCGAACCTAGCATTGGCGGTAGTTTCTCTGTTCACCCATATTTTAGGGAGGCAGATCAGGGAAGGACTTGCTGCAGAGAAGGTCTTTCTTAAGAATGAATCAAAGTTTGCGGGGATGGTTAGTGTAGCAGTGCACTTTCCAAAACTATCCATCAGTTCTAGTTTTCTCACGACGTYAACGTCTACCAAGCGGAAGTAGATGCAATGAACCTAGCAAACAGTATATCTACTGCTTCGGAACGCAGTTTCTTTTAAAGTGGTGACTATCCGTACCGATAGTGGGGCAGTGATATTAGCCTGGCTGGGGCTGACTGTGCGCKTAGATATAGTGAAATAATGTCCTTMTYTCYAGCATCGAGTTACTCCATAATTAGACTAGTTTGAAGCAGTATTACWGGAAACTGCAGGACTGATGAACTTGTAGGACTGGTAGGACAGTCTTAATAACTGCGGAGTGRAAGCAGGAAGGAAATCAGTTAACTTCTTACTGATTGTTAATTTTTACTGAAGCTTAGTTAGTTTCTTACGTTTCACTACTGGATTTTTGGAATTCAAGCCWRTTCAGCAAGCGTTRATCAACTACTAGCAACTGTGCAGTCAAAAGGTCCTTCTGGCAACAAGGTAAATCGTAAGRGGTTTAATGAACTCATCACTTTTATCATAGTTCACCTTTCAATGATGTTAAGAACTCTAACTGGCGACTGTTGGATATGGATTCATGCGGTCAGATTGAACGTTGTAGCGAATTTCAGCTGCTTCAGCTGTTTGGAAGAACTCAACACAACACTTGCACAACAAATATTCCGCCTTTGTCAGATCAAAGCAAAAACATCTAAATTCTCATACTTTTAGACATCCAAGTGAAATATCTAATAGCAGCAGTTTTTCTTTTGGCTTAACAAAAGACTGTTCATATTAGTCATCTGGCCTAATCTGTCATTTTCGAGCTAATCTCAAAATACAACACTCATATAAACTCTTGTTCGAAGAGTAAAAAGTTCCCAACCACGTTGAATTTCTGGAGAGTCTCTACCGAGTTGCGTGGTCTGGCGTTGTTCTAATAGCATAAAATTCCTCACGTATTGGTAAAAGCTAGTCGCTTTAGTTCCTTCAGACGGTTCAATAGGTGGTACCGATTCGAATTAAAAGTTTGAGGGACCGGCTTATGGTAGATTATTCCCCCCCACTCCCACAAAACACATAGCRCAGACTGTTAGTTCTGGCTTGGCCACCGTTTGCGGCGGCTCATCTTCAATTCGGTCTCAACTATTTTCAGTGGTTGTTGTTGTAAGTGACTCATTTTCGTAAATAGATCGATTTTCTTGCGATTGCGTAAGAAATTGCAGATAAGACTTTAGCTCATAAGTTTTTTTTTGTTTTTTTGCGCTTACTAATTGTAGCATTCTCAGATCGAGCTTGGTTTTTTTTTTTTGTATCCAGAGATGCCTAACTCAATTTCATAGAAAACTCAGTTCGAGCTTATGAAAGCTTTATGTCATATTTAACTTGAGTTTATGTGAAATTCAACTCGATTTTATGAAAGACTGAACTCAATTTTATGGAAAATTTAACTCGCGTTTATGAGAGGCTCAAGTTTATTTTAAACTTAACTGGAGTTTATGTGAAACTCAGTCCTATTTTATGAGAGACTTAATTCAATTTCATGGGCAACTCAACTCGATTTTATAGAAAAGTCAACTTGAGTTTTTCGAAAACTTAACTCGAGTTTATGRGAAAATCAACTTGAGTTTATGTCAAACATTACACGAGTTTTATGAAGCTCAACTCGATTCAATGAGAGACTAAACACAATTTCTCGGAAAACATAACTCGAGGTTATAGACACTTAAACTCGAGTTTGTGGCAACCTCAACTCAAATTTCTCATTGAGCTGCTAAGGAAACTCTGACTATAATAGTTAACTCCTTAAAGCAGTCAAATCGTGTCTAATTGCAGAGTTGTATTTCGATAAACACTAAAAGAGTATGGTTTACGACCAGTGAGAAGATAGTTAAAAATTAAACTCTATATGTAAACTGTCAGAACCGCAGAAGCTATATTTTCAGCACTGACGTTAAGTTTTCCAGCAAGCAGGGTTGTATTTTCATAAACTCAAAAAGCAGTGTTTAAGAAAATTAAGAGGGAAAGCATTTTTTGTGGGCTAAATTGGATGTTTGAGAGTAGTGTTTAAGGTTAAACTCTAATTTTCTTACTAAACTTGAGTTTATGGCTCATACATGTGCGGTGTTCCTTAAAGATTCGATAAAAGTTTACACAGCTTTTTTATGGATTTTTTTGAARGCTATAAACTTTAATTGAAACCATGTTAAAATAATTTTTCCATACATATACACAAATGTATAATTACACCAAAATTTAGTTCCCAAGCTCTTAACTCCAAACTCTAAATTTCTGTGCAAAAAAAAAAAAAAAAAAAAAATCCAGTAACGAACTTCAACTCGAATTAAATAAACGGTAATAAGTTATGGCCATCACAGACTACGAGCGTTGCCAAAATTTGGCCGCAAAACTAATCAAAATAATCACAGTTAAATGCTACATAAATTCTGCGAGTGGCTAAAACACAGACAGAGAAATTGTACACACTAGAAGGCGATGGTTGGTGGAGGAACGGAAAAGAGCCGAAAATTGAACAAAACAGCCACAAGCCAACGAAGCGCCAACTGGCCATAGTGAAGGGGAAGGATAACTGTAAGATAATGGGAGAGAAAGAGGAAGAAAGGGATGGAGAGCGGAGAGTGGAGAGTGGACGGCGCGTTTCAGCAAACTTCATATATTACAGCTTTGCCTACTTCTGGGCGCACTTACCAGCATATGTTTCACACGCCAAGCAGGCGTTTTATGAAATTTCAAGTTTTTCGAGCAACTATTAAGCGCACACGCACACACATATGTGTGTAAATATTTATTATATAAATAGCGCCACACACACACATACACACACGCGCTAACACGCACATACATAAATAAATGGGTGACAGCGTAAGCGCTGTGAATGTGGTTGTGCTCTAATGACTTTTGGCAACATTGCGCCAAAGCGATCAGATTCAGCACAAAGTACTGCAATAAACACATACATAGTTATGTACACACAACAAATGGATGAGTAACGCGTTCTCAAATTTCTACGTCTGTCCATCAGTCAGCGCATACATAAAGGCGCGTCGACGACGACGCGGCCAAAGAGGCCAAGTGAGGGCAATTTGGAAAGTTAAGTGCAACCACACCCATTTCGGGGCATGAGCTCGTAACGCTGCAACACACATAARCRCGCGCTTGTATAGCWATGATGTATCGCTTATGTATGTATGTGTGTGTGTGYGCGCGCCTGCCGCCCAGYCGCTTAACCTCAGCACGCTGTGCGGCTAAAATTTAAAACATTTCAGCCAAGATTTATGGTTTGCAGCATCTCAAGAGCAGAAGCTGTACTACAACAACGACAGCCGGGGCAACTTCAAACCAGCACAACAACAACAGCAGCAAGAAGCGCGTACGAAAATCACACAGCATCCTTGTAGCGACGCAATTGTGTCATGCGGTGCGGCGTGGCACGGCAGCCGTTGTTGCAATGCAATTCTATGCTTTTCCGCCATTTTCCAAAGAAAATTGCACACTTTTGTTTCGCTCGACGTCAAAGTGAATGTATTCGCTACGCAACAACAACAAGAGCGGCATTGGCGTTCGTGCGGTCGAAGAGAGTGCGCGCCACAAAGGCGCTGAGGCCACCGGAAACCACAATAACGATTACGCTCGACGCTGTCGCTATCGCTTATGCTGATGTTGTTGATGCGCCGCGCTGTGCTGTGCGGCGTGACGTTGGCGTTGCCGCTGGCTTTGGCTTTGGCTGCCTTTCAAATTGAAACTGATGGTTGGCGGCTGTTAGCGMGTCGCCGCGGCCAAATACAATGTGCATTTCGAATTGTTTCAAATGTCTTTAGAAATATTTCGAATGCATGGGAAATGGGTGTGTTCAAAAGAATAATGAAAAATGAGACGAAGCAAAAACGCCACCGTAATAATAGTGAAATTGTATATCGAACGCTTGCTGTCAGGCAATGTGACACATAATGGCCATTGACGTCTTAAAGCGACACAATTATTTCTCGAGTGCTTGAAAATTGCTGGGCGGTTTTTRTTGTGGAGATTTAAACGTAATATTCTACAAAGTTTCGAATATTCCTAAAATACCATAATCGATCTCTGTCTCTCATGTCGATGGCTGTGTCTCAAAATATGCCGCAAACGCTACTAAATATATGCTCATAAATACCTTGAATATTTATTATAGAGTATCAACCTAATATGCGGCTAACATTATGTCGAATTCAGAAAAAAAAACAAAAAAAATTTAAAAAAAATTATTGCAGCGTCAACCTGCTGTCAATTGCTATTGTTTTGACATTTCACACCACCTAGATTGACAAGCAACTAAATTTGACTATGATTTTTCAACTAAGTTGCCAACTTAACTCGCTTGACTGAGTTCCCAACTTAATTTCAAATTTATAAATTGCTGTMCAATTGAAATGACAAGTATTTTCACTGAATTGACAATAACTGTCATTGAATTTGATGTGGTCGAGATTTCAAAAAATTAAGAAAAATACTTCACCATTACAAAGATAATTAACAAAAATATATATGTATCTGCGAAATATTTAATAATAATTATTTTTTTTTTATCTCTTTCAGGTGAGTTTTTCTACAATTTATGAAAGATGATATATGTATGTACGCTATTTGAGGGTAAGTTTTTCCAAGTTATTAGCCAAAAAGTGCGCATATCAAGGAAACAGACACCAAAACAATTGTCGAATTATTCCTTCAATTATGTATTGTATGTATTTAAGGTCCATTGAGTTGCTATAAAAATTATGGATCACCACAGTCTTGTAGCAATCTCATAACCTTAGAGCWACGAATTTTCAGTGGCTCCCGATCTTGATTAGTTTAGACTGGTGAGCTTAGGTTAAAAATATGCGGATGCTGTTGCAAACGTCAACAAAGATCTCACTTGAACAGTCAAAAGTGCCAGTTGTTGTGATACTTAAAGCTTCTATGCGAGTATAATAATCATAAAAACCCTAATAAAACTCTCGATAAAGCACTTTGAACGTACCACAAATTTCTTGAGGCGGTTCATAACAATAAAGACTATCACTCCGGATTCGCTGAAAGAACAACTTTCGAGATATTTCAACCTCATTTTAGYAAAAGCTKGACAYTTATCGTTCTGTCARCCTGATCCTGYGGGCGTGTGTCGCCAGCAGACAGTRAYCAGYTCCTATTTCAATCATGTTCGTCTCTTCCAYGCCAATAGGAAGCTTKTGTACTTCTGATGTACAGTTTTGCRCATTCCTTTACAGTTTTGTACCCAGGTAGCTCGTTTCATCGGGTTTTGATTTTCTTTWCGATGCTTCTGTCGAAATCGTTGTATAGACAATGCATTTTTCACAAGTRAGTRAAGTTGCTTGCTTCTGGCAACACTTTCCATTGCTGGTCTGCTTCCCAAGMCACTTYTGYCCGATATACTGTAGGAGGTTACTGCCATGAATGCTGCTTGRAGGATGTTGACTCTGCATCTTTTGCAATAGCAAAGAGCTCAGCTTGAAATATACTGCAGTGGTCTAGTAACTAAAAAGGTTGCCTTATGCCAAACTCTGGACAGTATATTCCCGCAACATTGCTCAGGTAAAACTTGTTGTACTGATGTTGTATTTTGAAAAACACTAGAGTCATCTGGTAGCCTAAAGCTAAGTTCTTCAAAGAGTCTTTGCAGCAAACTCCATGAAAATTGAAGTYACCTAATTTTTAAGTTGAAGTATTGCCCACACATTGTGAGAAGAAAATTGCCTTCACAAATTTTATGAACTTGCAAATCATTTACTGTTGCTTTCTACGTTTGAAATAGTCCTTTAAAACACATAATTTTCCTAAAAGTGCATTTCTTTTACCTTACGCCTTACTGTGATTGCCATTAAACACTTTAACGCCTTTAATACTCAAACAGCTAGTGAGATAGACGCCAAAGTAGAACATCCAAAGAAAATTACTTCACTTTCTTCCCGTTACGTTTACATAACTGTGCCACCGCAACCACTTTTAGCCGCATTATATACATATGTATGTGTGTGTATGTGTATCTCAGCATATAAATTATAATTGGTTGCAATGCCAAAGTAAATATATTAATGCGCCGAGGCAATTAAAAGCATTGGCTTGAGTATTGAAAATTGTAAAAATCGAAGCGGAAACCACAACCGTGAATTAAACAGAAATAAAGCTTCGCTGTAAGCAAGCGAAAAGAAATAAATATGTAGAACAAAGCGAAGCGGCTGCTCTATATGCGTACAACGGTCAGTAAAATATATTTACATACAGACATGCACACACGCAGAATTTTTGCTTATAAAAGGCGAAGACTTCGACCGCTGTCTGACATTTATTATTGTAGCGACAGTGAATTCGGAAGGGAAGTGACAACGACAAGACATGCAATAAAATACAAGCACACGTACTCACACAAACACACACAGACAAATTCATATGGAGGAGCCAAGTAAGCAGAGATGAAAGTAAACTGCGTTTGCGGTACGACAGGCTTAATTTATGATTTTACGATATTAGGGTGGGACGGCTTGCGTGAGAAAAAAATGTAAGATGTTATATACACTTGCAAGTCAGAAATAATTAATTTTTCYCAATTTTTTATAAGATAATATATTTTGATTTTTAATAAATAAATAAAAAATTCAATGGAATTTTAAAACAGGCTATTGAAAAACACAAAAATTTTGGATTCCATTCATCCCATAACCGAACTAAACACTTAAGCTTCACAYAAACCGAACTTATATGATACTAAAGCTCAACTAAAGAATTTTTGCTAAACAGTAAACAAAAAAAATTAGTTTGTTTAAAACTGAAACGAAATATAATAAAACTTAACAAAATTTTGACGCATACTTACGAAAAACTTAAGTATTTATTGATAAAAAATTTTTTCCACAATTCTTTAAACGGAATATTCTAAGTTTATTATTTCAAGTGAAAAGTTAAGCTAAACTTGGTTTGTACTTACACAAAACTTAAGTTCAACTTTTGTAAAAAAAAAAAATTATAAATGCTTCTGTACAACTTCAACTTTAAAACGGTTATATTGTCTTATAGAGCTGAATACTTAAGCTATATTTACTTTAAACTTATGCAAAGCTTAAGATAAACTTCAGTAATTTGCATTTGATACTAATATTTCATCGAGTTTTCACAGTAGAAAAAATTGTATACTTAAGCGAAAACTTAAATTAAACTCAGCGCAAACTTACCAAAAACTTAAATCCAACTTAACAATTTAAAAAATCAGATTTTTTCACATTTTTGTAATCGTAGTATTCTAATATTATTTTTTGATGTGAAAAGTTTAGTTAAACTTGATGTTTATTTAAAAAAACTTAAGTTAAATAAATAACAAAGTTTTAAAAGAAAAATGTGCAAATATTTGTATACCATTTAACTTTGAGACAGTATTCTTGCCTTATAGAGCTCAATACTTAAGCCATACTTACCTTTTACTTATGTAAAACTTAAGATAAATTTCAGAAATTTACATTTAGTTATAATCATAATAAATTATCAAGCTTTCACAACCGAAAATATATATACTTAAGCAAAAACTTAAGTCAAACTTTGCCACGTTTAAAGCCAAACTTAAGTTAAATGCTATATTTACCTTATCCTTTGTAAAACTTAAGATAAACTTCAGTAATTTGCATTTAAAATAATACTACGAAAAAACTTTACTCAAACTTAACCTCGTCTTAAGCAAAATTTAAGTTAAACGMTTGTAAATAAAAATATATGTTAATTATAATATATTTATAACTGCAAAGCGATAATCTTACTTTTGGCGTTGAACACTTAACTTCTGCTTAAGCAAAACTTAAGTTAAAATTACCGCACTGCAATATATACAAAACTGTGTYATTTTAAATTCAACCACATGCAAATATCATTTTAATCACATAAAAAAATAAAGACGACTTACGCAAGACTTAAGTGCAACTTAAGTTCACTACATCAAACGCGAAAAAATAATGCAGTAACGCAAATTAGTTTAAAACTTAAATATCTCTATATCATAATTTTTATTTTCATGTGTGCACACCCTAATGCATATTCATTAAATTGTAGACGACTTTCGTTGACAATTCGATTCGTTCATTTTACGCGACAACAAACGACTGCTCCGCTGCAGTCCACAYACCCAATGTATGTATGTGTTTGTGTAAAGGATAGGAGCCTTTACATATTTATGTATGTGTTTTCATCAATTTCGTAATCAAATGGGAGCAATAAAATTGCCGTAAATCAAAGCAAAGCGAACTGCTGAATTTGGCTTAATTTGTTTGACAGCTGTAAAGCACTTCCGCGACTCACCTGCCACGAGCTGCGTTAATATGAAATTTAAAAAGTTAATTATATCGAACAAAGCAGATAATTTGGGAGGGAACTTAGGCAAACAAATGCAAGTAAAGATTGGTATGTAAGAGGTTTGCTTTAGGGAAATGAAAAGACTTTGAAGAACGGATATTAATAGTTGAGAATTTAATTATTTTTGAGTATGTGGAATAAAGGAGGGCAGAAAAACGGCATTGAGGAAATCACATTTCAAAGTTTATTATGAAATTAAAATAAACGCTGCTACTTAATCGAGAAAACTGCAGACCCAGGCATCCTGTAGGAAGACTACTAGTCATGGACTTAGTAACTGAACTCCAACTGGTATCGAAAAGGACCGAAAAGGAGTGTTAATTATATACAAATTAATCTCCAATTCAAAATGTCCATAATTTATTTGTTKGGCAACTCMTTGCCTTTGCTAATATTYATATTGTGSCACATATYATTTATTTATTTATAGAATGTCTCKCATTTACAAASAACATTTCATCAAACACAAATTCGCCTTTGTTAAATACTCAACACAGCGCTTTATTATTCATAGTTATGGCACCTCCGTATTTTTCCAACAATTCAAAAGACACATTTTACTTTCGTCGTTGCTCAATTTGAATTCAAATTAATTCGATTATTACTCCCATCATCCTCCTTTGCTGACTGACGTGCTTGTGCTTTTCGTTTAACTCAAAATTGAATTTATGCATAGTGTTTGAGTRCATGTGTGTATKTTAACACTGTTCATATGCCTCATTGAATTAGTGATGATTTTTGATTTGTTGTTATTTGCAAATGAAGTAATGGTACAAGTGCACTGTACTGTAACATTTATTGCTTGAGGCAAATAACAAGTGAAATAATATTTTCATAGCTCAAGAAATGACTATGCGGTAATACATGCACATGTATGGGTGCACATGCACTAAAATATATAATACTCGTATTTATAAAATATATGGCAATACGTTTTTAGTCTACCAAATTTTCACTAGATCATTTAAGGAAAATTGTTGAAAATTTTTTTCCAAAGTTAGAACAGGACAGGTCTGAACTTTACGACGAGAGATGGTTTTCCTCGGTTAAAAAACAGCCTTTTTCAACAATATTTTCTCGTATAAAAAATTAAATATATGCATTTTTTATTGTTACAAAMATACACYATTYRCAAAKAGAAATTGCGAAATKTTTGGAAAAAAATATTTTCAACTCGGCCWTTGCAGCGCCATTTCTGGTGACTCCTAGGAAAAAAGATGCGTATTTTATTTAAAACCTTAGAACTTGGATGACGAAAAACACTGAAAAGAGGACTTTTGGCAAACATTTTTACAAAAAAAAAAAAAAAATTCAGTGAAATTTCGCATTATTTTTTTTTTTTTTTTTTTTTCGTCCCAGTTTAATTGAAAAAAAAATCCTGCGTCCAAGTTCTTAAGAATTATATTCGGGATACACCTATGTGCAATTTCATCAAGTTGGGTTGAGTGGTTATCAAGAAATCTTGCCAACCAACTTCCAGAAGACAGTTTCGAGAAAAACGCATTTAAAGACGGTGCACTTAGCCTCGCCATCTTAGAAAGCACAAGTTCTCACGGCTGTATCTCCGAAACTATTACTCGCAACAAATTGAAAAATGAGGACAACATTTTAGAGGTAATAATTTAAATTGTCTTATTAAATTATAATAAGACAGTAAAAAACAAAAACGATTTTTTGAAACCCATAAAGACTTTAAGGTGGCTGCTTTCAAAATAGTTTTTAACTGGTACTACAACATAAGCCCGGGCATTGTCAGTTTGAAAACTTATAGAAAATAAATTATTTTCGGCAAACRCTTTCTTCAGTCTGATGASTTGCTGTTGGTAGCGTTCCCCAYTAATGRTTTCAACCGAGCTTAGAAACTTAAAGTACAACGCGCCCTTATAACAAAATGCAGATCACGACCTTGGCATCACGCATATTCGGCTTTGCCGTGTATTTGGCTGGTTGGCCAGGATTCACATACGATTTTTTGCGTTTGGGGCTTTCGTAATTTACCCCTACTTATTAGCAGTTACAATCCGTTGTCGAGTTTTTTTGTAGTGTTCAAGTAACCTTTCTGAAATGCGAAGTTCTACAATATCGCCTAGCTTCAATGTCATCTAGTTTTCTTGCTTTTGATTCTATCTAGTTGCGATAAGTCTCGAAATGGCTTTTTGAGTGACTCCCAAAGGTTCTATGTTTGTYTCTATATGTATTTATTTATTTTAATGTATTTTTTGGTTATTTTAGTAGTTAGTACCAGAAACGAATTCAACAAATCAGAGTTCAACAAATCGATTTAGTCGCTATTAATTTATAAATAACCTTACTTTTCGCCATTCATATAAAYGCTATTCAGAGATAGTCSCTTTTACACAAAACACCAAAAAGTRTTGCCTACATTTAGGCTGGTATTCAGGAARCGTGAACGAACATTTTTTTTACGGTGCAAAGGTATAGAAAAAGTAGAACTTTTACTATTGGAGAAATAAATAATATTTCGTTTTCWACTTCWAAACTAAAAGTGRTCATCGAAGAACMAATATAATCRCTTTTTGTTACTGAATATAGTAAGCCTCGTATATTACGTATACGCCCTGGTCACTTAAATTTTTCAAACATACTTTTATAACCATCTTATTCTAGCTTTTTAGACAAAATGGAAACCATTTACACTWATTTCCATTTTCCTTTCGAACGAATAAACGTAGAAAAATATTCTGAAAGAAGATCACACAATCATAACTGATAAAATTTCTATTTACCTCAAAAGAAACCTGTTTTCACAAATAAGCACTCTAAGCTCACTCGCTCCCATGTCACTCGGGTGTATTTAAAGTTTGAATTTTCCTTATCTATGTAATTTTAGTTTAGGCCAATCTAAAACTATTTGATTCACTCGATTCGAAAGCTATGTTACGTATACGCCATGTTCTACTGTTCCGTAGTTCTACGCATCTTATTTCTACAGTTTTTGAGATATGAATCTGAAATTTTGCATATGTGCAGTTCTCTCTAATAAGCTACTCGNTATGAATCTGAAATTTTGCATATGTGCAGTTCTCTCTAATAAGCTACTCGCGCGTTAGAACCGCCGATATTGAACCACTATAGCATATAGTGTWTGGCGATAGCTGGCCGATCAAAATCAAAGYYTTATATGGAAAAMTTTTTTATTTGAATAAAAATATCTTCACAAAATTTGGCACAAATTATTGAAAGAAGCAGTAGTGTAATCTCCGAARAAATTATTCAGATCGGGCTACTATAGCATATAGCCGCCATACAAACTGGACGATCAAAATCAATTTAAAGATCTTTTATACCGCTTTATGCTCAAATAAATACAACTGTTAAGAATATTATAGCTTTATTGAAGCCGTAGCTAACTTTTTGTTTWTACATGCTACAAAACAAAAGCTATTTATACCAACCATATTAAAAATAACTTAATGACAGYGCGATTAATTTGAAGACACAAACAAGCTGTGTGCTGTTCCTTACATTTCTGTATTCTCACCACAAATTTAGTCTGCTTTAAGGCGCTTGTCAGCTGTCACTTTTACAAATCACTCTAACTGCGGTACATTCTTCACTTTACAAAAGCGCTCTTAAACATTTGTCTTAACCTACTCTCCCTGCTAGTCGGCCTTCCAGCGATCACTTAGGCTGTCACACGCTTTCATACCTGCGGATAACCGCTGGCGTGTGTGTGTAAATGTGTGCCGCTGGCATCAACGTGTAATCAACGCCTAACACCTGCGTGTGACAATCGAACCTGCTGTATGTGTCAAAGAGAATTCAACTTAGAGACACGTACACGCGCTCACTTGCGGCTATAACGTCGAATTTGTTGGTAAATTCAAATGATGAGCCTTTGCTGTGTCTATATAGGTGTTTGTGTAGTGAAATTTACATTAATAAAAATGGAAGACAAATGACATCATTTGTGACGCAAAGCAATTCACAGTGACATATGCATGCGCGCATGCATGTGTGTGTTTACATCCAAAGACAAGTTCTTAAAATATATGAAAGACATTATGCCGACTTGTCTGCATAAAATCAATAAATGCAAATAATAATAGTATGAGGCGRCGGCCTAGCGACGAAAGTGTGACATCGCAGGCAGCAATTCGCCGCTTTCCTTTTGCTATTCATTTGCCAGTGCCATAAATTGACGCATATTTAGGCATTAAGACACCTAYACATACAAATGTATATAATTGCAGTGTGGGAAGGCGAAATTCAAGGATGAAATAAATTACCTAGAAATTTTTCGACATTAATTTGAGTACTCTTTTCAACGAGCATAATGATGAGCAATACTCTACAAATAACGGGATAAGGTGTTGATAAAAAGCAGTCCTATTTATTATATTAATTCAAATGAATCATTACAGCCACGATTTGTGTTCATATATTTCTCGCCTGTGTTTTCATAATTAACAGAGAGGAAACAGTGCCTTTGAACAGTCTTTAACCAAATCAGCGGCTGCCGATCTCTTGAGCATCATTCAATTCAACCGAAGAACTTAAAAAAAAAAACACAGAACCTTCAAACTTAATGAGGAATATTTATTATCATTCGAAAAATATTCTTTGGCACTTACTTTGTGAAGGTTATCTGCAATTTAAGTCCAATTTAAGATGACACGTTCAAGCATTTCGACGGGTAATTGGAGAATATTGGAGAATGACACACGTGATGCTTTGCTTCAAGGTCTGAATTGAAGCGGAATTGTCCGCATAGACTTTATACTTTACATTTGCCCATAGGAAAAGGTCTAACGGTGCGATATCGCACGCTTTTGGCGGTCAATTGACCGGCTCAAAACGTGAAATTATCTGCTCACCAAAGTCTTCTCTCAATGAGATCTTGACTGATACAATGTGTGGGAAGTGACGCCGTCTTGTTGACGATATACATAAATAGTCGGTTATCATGGCGTGATAACGGTCGCCATTGACTGCCACCGTCATCACATCTAAAGTTATAACATTTTCTCAACTTTCTGAAAATTTTTGGATTTCATTCCAAAAGAGCTAGGCCATCTTGGCAGCCAAAAATTAATCAGGCCAGTCCAGGTTTCACATATATCACTTTATACGTTTAGGGTAAATGTTGTATGAGTATATTTTATCGAAAAAAATTTAATATAAAAAATATTCTTGTCAATAAAAAGAAAGGATATCATAATTATCCTTTGAAAATTTTAATTTTTATGTCCTTGAAATGCAAAAAAGTACAAAATTATGGCATATAAAAGCTCTTATGTAAAAAAAATACTTTCGAAAATTGTTCAAGGCTTAAAATTTTCAAAGGATATATTGCAAAAAAGTGGTTATTTACACATTTTGTATTTAATGCTCTTTAATTTATAGTAGAAAATACAAATTGAGCTGCCTCCTGCTACATGAAAATCACGGTCTCACAATGAAATCACTTCCTGCATTTGATTTTTGTATTTTTTACCAAACAAATGAAGCGTACTTAATGTAACGCGATTATTACTTTTTTGGCTGTAAATGCCTCGAAGCAAGGAGGAAATATTCTACAGCAGATAGACTAGCATCTTACAGAGACCTTAATGAGGCGAAAACGCCAGAATTGTTTACCATTTTTGGAATGAGCAAACAGAYACGCTTATAAAAGACAGGAAGTGTAAGAGCGTAATTGAGCATAAAAATACAAAAAGGTCTACAAAATATGACAAGAAATCTACACAAGTTATTAATAAAATGGTAAGCTTGCGAAACATACGCACACGTGCATACAACAATTCACATTTTCATAAAGAGTGTAAGCAAACAACTTGGTGGTAAACAAAACCATAAAAATAATCATGTTTTTTCAAGCAAACATTCGCACAAACATATATGCATTTTCAAATATACRCATGTATAAGTATGCATCATACATTTGTTTGTATGTATGTGTTTAACGCCTAATTCTTATATAATCTTAAGTCCTTTTGTGCTTTAGATAAGTGGCGGTCATTATGCGTACACGGCAAGCTCTCACTCAACTGCGAAAGGCGCTAAGCCACACCCACACGCACAGACACTAAAGGCACTTATGTCTTTTTAGGTATACAWGTATATGTGTGTGGTTTCATATTTTGTCTTAGACTGCGGTGTTATCTGCAATAGTGAGCGATTTATCTTCATCAATTTAAGTTGGGATGCCAAAACAACTCGCTGGCTTTGCTTTATTGTCTCCTCAGACAACTGGAAAGGTAACGACGATGTGTGGGAGTATCAGGTGTAAGCATATATTTGTATGTGATTGTACCTGTAATACAAATATACAATACTACAACGCTGTAAGAGGCAAAGTGAAGACTTAGCTATTTAATACTTATGTCTTTTATTATAATAGAAAACCAAAATAAAGTACTTTTGAATAATTTTGAATTATTGCCACTGCCATCATTTATAGCTGATAAGTTTTTTCACCTTTCATGAAGTGCTTTGAGCTTAGCAGTATTTTGTCTTCTGAATGTATGAAATTTATTGCTATAAAATTGCTCAACCCTTCTGTTTTGTTGATRGAAAGTGAAGAGAGATCYACACTATTCGAKGACACAACTGCSGKCCAACGACTAGATTGTCTCTTGCATGCAGATGTTTCTACGAATTTCTCAATTGCGTCTACTCCAATGCCCAATACTTCTATAATGTTTTTGTTATAATGCAAAGTGTTCAGTACAGTAGCCATTTTATACTCTTTAGGAATGTATTGAACAATGGTGTCTYGTCCATCGAATGTCATATTATTATTCAATAAAAGTAGTGGCGAACCTMGAGTCGAAAAATATTTATCTGCCGTTATATTGCGTCCTTCATAACCACTAGATCCGACACTACCACTTGGCCTGGGTTTCGCCGCAGTTGAGCAGCTGCTTAATTTTTTTTTTCAAATATATTTGAAAACTTAGACAAAATTCTTAAGCATATCCGCAGATATCCATGCCTTTATCTAGAATTTACTTGGCATTTAATTAAGAATGCTCATCTGCCTCTTAAAGGAATTAAACGCTTTCAAGTCAGCTACCTATTTCTTGTATAAATCCCTGATTGTAKAAAGGTTAGCGTACATTCTRTGAGCTCTGCGATTGTCTCTGTTAACGAACCTTAGCGCACACGACTTATTTCCAAAACCAAAGTAAGTGACATTACTGCGCGAAATATTGGTCGACAATGAACGTTGGCCCAAACACTGCGAAGGCTTGCAATCGATATACGTCTGTAATTGTATAAATCAATCTATTTTTTTATTTGCGTTGTAAAGCACCTATCAAGTGATTCTTTTCTATTTTCATATTCGATGAACTGCAACCCGGGTGTGTCATCGAATCACATTTTCTGTTCTTGCTATAGTGCCATTGGTTGTCATCGGATCTGTTTACCACTCAATCTCCTTGTCCTTTGAAAAGTACATAACAATATTACTTACATCAGCTTCAGCAATACTTTCTTCTTCATCTCCAGCAATGTGTTCAACAGAAGATTGGCCATCTGGCAATTTTTTCGATATATTCTCAAATTCCTCAACATCTCTATACTCAACAATGTTCACGTCATCCATTAATGTCTGCTGTATTTGGCTTTCTATCAAACGATAAGTCCTCTGAATGAGTTAATAGTCCATTCAAATTATATAGAAATAGACA
The DNA here is from genome assembly GCF_001853355.1 of Bactrocera latifrons. Lineage (NCBI taxonomy): Eukaryota > Metazoa > Arthropoda > Insecta > Diptera > Tephritidae > Bactrocera > Bactrocera latifrons. Next base: position 190,840 of record NW_017535274.1, read on the forward strand.
YCAATACAATCAAAGTACTCACGGATCGGTTTAAAGAATACATCTACAATGTCTGTCTTCTTATATAAAAATTAATTGGCGRAAATTCCGTGAAACTTTATTTAAATATTTCACCATTGTCTTGGAAAAAAAACCTTTGCTATGTCCATGATTCGTGCTCTTCCACTGTCTCCTTCGCGCAGGGGCAACTCAGTTATTTTGTGGGGCCCCACCGCAATGTACGTTTCTAGCCCCATCATCCAGGACGCTGCCGCAGAGCGGGCTAGTTCGACGGCCAGATCATTGCCGCACATATAAGATGTTGTGCTCTTCTGCTGTCTTTTTGACACCAACAAGACGATTTTGATGTGTTGTTTCTTTAACTTTTTCGAAGATATCATCGAAACAAAACATAACAGTTCAGACCTTTATCCATTGAAACCTCCGGGCAGAGAAAGTGAAACGAAATATTTATAAATAGTGAATGGTTTCTGCAGAAGCTGCCACAACTCAATTTTTATATGCGATATTTTTTCCTCGCTCTGGTAACACTGATAGCGGTAAAAGGCATAAATGTGCCAGCACTTTCTAAAACTTTCCACTGCCGTGACCACCCAAGAGGCTTGCAAGCCGCAGGGCTACACGTCAGCCACTGCAGCGCTGACACYGTTGGCGGCCACTTCCGCTTCAAGTCCAAACCAAACGCCGCCAATCAGTTCGGTTCAATGCAGTGCGATGCATTATTTACTTTGAAGCTTCATTATTTCGCTGACTGTTGAACGCTTCCGTTGCACGTCAAGCTGTGCAGAAAGCGGAAGCGGCAGCGGCAGCGGCAGCGAGTGTAAACTGCAGAGCGAAAAAGAGAGAGARAGAGGGAGGGAGCGTGAGCAATTGCAAGAGTTTGAAAGTTTGCTCGGGCAAACACGCCCACAACAACAGCAAAAAGAAACACAAAACTTTATTGCGCTGCAGTCATATTTGAAACTTTGAATTGCACGGAAACGGAAATGAAAATATTACATAATATCCGCTGATTTGCAAATGTGGCGACAGCAACACAATTTCGATGACTGCATTAACTTCCTGCATGATTTCGAGGTTATTTGTGGGAGACTGCGGGAAACAAAAATGGGAGGTTTTTTTTATTATTTTTTTCTTTATTTTATTATTTTAGTTAACTAAGAATTTTAACTACCAAAAAATTAACCCAAAAAAAAAATTGCAAAAAAGCTGCATTTGCCTTTAGGATGTATTTCGCTCCATTGGCTGTGGATTTCCCCAGTCACCTTCATCACATCAGTGGCAACAGTTCGCAAACAATCAGCAACAACACCCACACATATACCCCCGAGTTGCCGCCAAAGCCAATAAAATGTCATAACAAGCAGCAACATGGCGTCGCCTTTTGTCAACTGTCCGCAGCTAGTTAACAATTTTTCAATTTAGGGACACATCCATTTTCCAGCGCCAGGTTTTTGGCGACACTCAACAGCTAATTTCGTTCMAAAATTAAGTTAACACACACACACCCACACATATGCACTTGATTTTTAAATGTCGAACGATGGCACCCACGGCGCCCAGCCGTTACTACTTAGGTATGCGCGTGTGTGTGTGTGTTAGTTTCGTGCTGAACGACAAAGTTGCCAACTTCAATAAAGGAAAAGTTTATCGGACAGCAGCCACGAAGTTTTTTGGCAGCACAACAATAGCTGCCACCTGCTGTGGCAGCGCGCGAACTCACTGTAGACAAATTTGTCGAAATATATGCGAACACATACACTTACATGTGTATGTAAGTTGGATTATATAACATAGCAGTGTCTGAGCATACATTTCCGCTCCAACTTTTGTTAGTTCAATCAGGCGGCGCACGGTGACCAAACCAAACAAGATCGGGAGAAAAAATAGAAAATGAAAAAGTTGAAAAAAAACGAGAAAAACTGAAAATCGAAGAAATTACAAAAATTCAGAAAAAGATAAAAATCGAATTTTTTTTTTTTTCAATTCTTTTCTGGCTTTTTTATACCGCGGCCGAGTATATTGCGGTGGCCACGATATACATATATCGTCACCTAAAATGCAAAATAATGTATTAACAAAAWATCGAAATTGATTTTTTTATTGCCTACGATTCACTACAGCAGTTATATGTTACATAAAATTTTTGACTTCCACTAACAGATATAACCGAGTTATAACCAATATATGACCAAAACTCAAATTTCTTTCAATATTAGTGGGGTTTCTATTACACCATTTTTTTCATAAAATGGTCGGCTTTCGCTGACAGATGTAACCAATATATAACCAATATATAACCAATATATAACCAATACATAACCAATATATAACCATTTTATAACCAAAACTCAAATTATTTTCAATATTAGCGGGGTTGCTGTTATATGTTTAAGCTTACGCTGACAGATATAACCAATATATAACCAATATATAACCATTTTATAACCAAAACTCCAATTATATTCAATATTAGCGGGGTTGCTGTTATATAATTTTTCGCACAAAATTTGCGGCTTCCGCTGACAGATATAACCAATTTATAACCAATATATAACCACTTTATAACCAATATATACAACCCATTTATAACCGATATATAACTATTTTATAAGCAAAACTACAATTTTTACAGTTGAGGTTTCTGTTGCATCTTTTTTCCTTCGTCTGTAAACTTATGAAAAGTGATGTTACGTTATTTGGCATTTTAGCTGACTATATGTTATATAATTATCAAGGCGAGCATAGGCGATTTAGCCACTCCAACTCCATCTGTCCGTCTATTATCTGTAGAAATAACAAACTGGTTTTCAATTTTAGTGGCAGCGATCTGATTTTTGCACCCGCTCAACTGCGCATTTGTCAGAATCGGCGATATCAAGTATAATATACATATATAGCTGCCATATGAACTGAACAATCGGAATCAAGTGTTTGTGGTGAAAGTTTTTTCATGTGAAAAAATATTTTCACCAAATTTTTGGATTATCTTCCAAGCAAATTTTTATTTTGGTACATGTTAACGGTATTTCGTTTCGGAGCAACCGAAGCTAACGTTTTTATTTTTGACTTTTTTTTTTTTGTCCCTTAACTTTTTTCTACTTTTTGTTTACTTTTTTCTCTTTTTTTATAATTTCTTTCTATTTTCCTCTCTCTCTCTCTCTCTCTCTCTCCGTTTTTGGTGTGCCGTCCAAAAGCTATTCGATTTTGCCAAACAACGTCGAACGCGCTGCCAATGCCAGTGACAGCTAAACGCAAGTTTGCCGCGCAATATGCAACATTTTGTAGCAACAAAAATAATAAATAATTGTTGCAACAATAACAACTGACAATCGGAAGTCCGCAATCAGTCGATGGTGAAATTTCTATTGAAATGTTGTGTGAATTGTTGGCGCAGCTCACAGCTTCTTAAATGCCTGCACATACCAAAATATATATAGACATATACACATGCACATATTGAATTTGATACATTTTTTATCATACAGAGAGATAGACAGTAAATTTGTCAAAACAAGAAAATTTCATATTTTTTCGCCAAATTCACCACGCGATTTTTCACTGCTGAGTTAGTTTAGATTATCTCTTTCAAATGTTGGCCTCAGCTACGTCTGAGATGGTCCATCCATCGATTCGAATTTTCGACTCGTTCGAGCATTTCAACTGGTAACTGGCGAATTTATACATATACTATACGGATAAGCCTCRTCTGGGATGGCCGTCAGAGTCTTTAAAGATATTAATAGAGTGAAAACCAATGAGAACTACAAATTTTGGAATCACTTCCGTGCTCTCAGCACTTTTCATACAACAATTTTATCGAGAAAGAAAATTTATGAAATCTCATGAACTTTACAAGGTCAGCATCAATCTTACTGTTTTTTTCATTTTTTGCCTTCACCTAATAATCACAAATTTTTAAAACGAATTGGAGTAGATGGATGCGGTTGTCCTATGTAAATWTGCTGATAACTCATTTCGAAATATCTATGGTGGAAATGTACTACACCCTGCTTTATAGTTCCAAAGTCTTTTGAGTTGATGTTTCCACGAAATGCAAAATTTTACAGCAAACCACCAAGCAGTTTTCGAAATGAAAGCGCTTTTAGATTTTAGGGCGGTTCATACGCGCTTTTAGAAGAGAGAATTTTAAATATTAAATGAAGTCAAACTCACATACATTCATACTTCCCAAATAGCGCAGATCTCCGTTTTTTCACACTAACCAAGAAATGAGTATTTTAGAAAAAATTCTAACGGTATTATTAGCAATGAAGTTGAAGCCTATGCACAACCTCTTTTACATTTATACGTATTTATGTATGTGGTTTTGATAATGTTATTACTGAGCAGTTCATCTTTTTAGAATCGCGGTGGATTTAGCTAACAAACTCAGTAAAATTAAAAAAATATATTATATATTCTGTAGTGAAGTGCACATCTAACAACGAATTTATAAATGTTTTCGCAGAAGAAGCGCTTTTAAGAGAGAATGAAAAGTTAACACAATGACTTTGGGTGATGAGTTTAATTTATTATAATCTTTTTTCTTCTAAGACAAMATATAACTTTCTAGATCCACATAATGAAACGATAAGATTTCAGCTACTCAACTCTATATCAAGAATTTACTAAATGAAAATAATCGATATATTTTAAAAGTAGTCCTTAATATACAATTCGAACCACCCCGATTTGAACTAGTTCCAGGCTAGACTGAAAAAAAATTTTTCAGAAAAGAATAATATTACATTTTTAAAACGAGTTCTCAATATAAAAATCGAACTAGTCCACTTTTAACTAGTCCATTTTGAACTAATTTCGAAATGGGTTGATTATAAGATTTTCAATAAAAGAATAAAGTAAGATTTTGGAAGTAGTTCCCTCTATCAAATTCAAAGTACTCCATTTTGAACTAGTYTCAGCTTAGACTGGTTATAAGATTTGTCAGAAAAATTTTAATTTGTTAAAAAATTCAACTATAAAAGAATTTAAAAAATATTAATTCAAAATTTTCAAAATAGACCTTCAAAAAAATTATGCTCTCATACAAATTATATTACCGAAAATTTTCTAAAAAAAAGTGCCACCCTCATATTTAAAGCCACACAGAACTTGATTGGTTTTTAGATTTTTCGCCACTTTTTGCCATGCCGCTAAATCATCATTTCCGTTTTTTTTTTTCTGAGCTGCCGCGATTTATTCGCGCTTCAGAGCGACCGCAAACGTGCCACTTAAGCGTAGCCTTTTCAAACATTCACAATTTATACATCACAACACATATACATACATACATATGTACATACCCAACACGTACCATATATAAATGCGCATGCATATATTCACAGCTATTTCCCATTTCGTCTGATGTGGTCTTTTGGCATTGCACACGTGAGCTTCAAACACATACACTTGAACAGATATGTATTTGTAGATGTGTGTGTGTKTGTGTTTGTAGCCTTGTAGTTAGTTGTAAGTGTACGGGCGTATCTGATCGCTCACAAATTCTCTCGCGTTGTGGCTTTTGCCCGACATTTCCATAATGCCATTGTAGAAATTTAGAGCTTTTTCCCGCCTCCATTTGCAAATGCAATGTTATACCTCGTACAACAGTTGCCGCAGCACATGTATGCGTGTGTGTATATTTATGTGTAGTTGCATATTTCGTTTTCAACAGAGACACGTCTGTGGCAAGCACATCTGCATATTGAATTTTCTAGATATGAATTTTTTCAGTTTACATAACAGCTCAGCATTCAAAATTTTCAACAGCAGCCAGCAACTCTTTCCCTTGCTTTGTTGCCGCTGGTGTTGTTGTTTATATGGCATTTTCGGGAGCAGTAAGTGCAGCGTAAGCGGGGCTTCTCTTCAAATGCTAACATTCCGTAGCGAAACAATTTTGTATTGAATACTAAGTATGAGCTAAAGTTGTGGGTACATATGCACATATGATAGTGGATATTGGCACAAAATTATTAAGTTGTGTGTGTGCGCCTGCTTGTATGATTGTATGTGCTTGTGGTCCAAGTGTGCTGAGAAGTTGGCTTTAGTGAAAGGAAAGTTTGAATTTTTTTTTGGTATAGTAGTTTGCTGTTAGTTGTTTTGACTGTAGTGCTAATTCAACGTTTTGTAACTAGTTGTCGACTAGTTCAATTTTATATAATGCAWTTTGAAATTTTTTAGTAAAATATTTTGTTTTTTGTGTAGAAACACATTACATAGTTGATTTACTTAATATAAGTTTTTGTAACTAGTTGTGGACTAGTTCAATTTTATTTATTGCTTTCTGGAATTTTTTTATTAAAATAATTATTTTTTGTATAAACACTTAATGAAGTTGATTTGTTGAATATACATTTTTTTAGAACTGGTTTTTGACTAGTTATTTTTATTTATAGCTTTTGTCAAAATTTAAAAAAACGGGTTTTGTATAAACACATTGTTAAGTTGATTGGCTGAAATTTAAAAAAAATTACATTCATTAGTAACTCAGTTTGTTAATAAATACGCACGTGTTACGGGTATCCTTACACGGAAAGCTTACTACAGCTTGTGTTATAATCTGTAAAATGTTTTTGTTCTGTTTCGAAAACTTATATTATAATTAAAACTCAAACATTTTGTGCCAATTATAGATAAGTTTTTGCACTAGTTCCGTACTAGTCCATAGAAAAATTTTTTCGGAACAGTTTTCAAGCTATGTATCTAAAAGGTCACAGTTAAACAAAAAAATGTTTTAGCAATACTTGTTCTTTTGGTACCAATTCCAGAGTAGTTATGGGCTGCTTCTGAACTAGCCCATTTTAGTTATTGAAAATTGTTTTCAATAACGAGATATCTTCACGAACTTTGGCATGGATTACTTTCCGAGACAACGGCACAATCTCCGAAAAAATTCTTCAGATCGGACTACTATAGCATATAGCTGCCATATAAACTGACCCATCAAAATCAAGTTTTAGTATGGAAAACTTTTTCAATTGGCGAGATATCTTGCCATAATTTGGCGTGGCTTATTGTCCAAGTCACTGCTACAAACTCCGTAGAAATTGTTTGATTCGAACTACTATAGCGTATAGTTGCCATACAAACTGGCCCATGAATATCAAGAAAAATGTTCTATAAAACATTATACATTCTTTTGCGGCCGAAGTTAATATGTGTCCTCATTCTTTCGATTTTCAACTCTCAACAATGTATGTATGCTTTCTTGAATACAATTAATCATGAATTTGATACTAGTCTGCAACCAGTCACTTAGGAACAACTCACCCAATTTCACCACCACCTCAGCGTTATTCAAATATTTCATATAATAGCACTTCGTGAATAAAGAATTATATACCACAAAATATGTTTCATAAATGTATGACTTCACCACGTTCACTACAATTTGTGCTGCATTGGCATCAAAGTGATGGCGTGTTGCATGCTCAATGCATTTATTTGCATTTTTACTGCAAGGCATACGCTCCTCACATGGATATAAGTAATTTCTAGCATGTTTCGATTATAAGGACAACAGCGAGGATTAGCCTGCATGCATGTGATCCCGTCTATCTCTRTGTACATATATGTATGTGTGTATAGGGTGAACATTTTAAACGCATGCTCCTTTAGTGAGAACAAGTACGAAATGCAAATTAAATGCAAACAAATGTTTTATGAAAATATTTGTTTATTAAGTATTGCTTATTGCATAAGGAATTCATATGCTCACGCACATACGCGCACAAACACTTGACACGTAGTAAATAAAACCAAAACATGCTGCAGAATGCAGAATGCTCGTGGAATGCAAATAAAATTTTATTAGCCAATAAAAATTTACATGGCTGTAAGAACTTTTCGATAAGCAGACGAATTTAAATAGAATTTTGATGTTTTTCAAGAAGAATACTAAAAATATACGTAGGTAAAGACGAGGTTATAAKACCATATTGCTAGAGGTAGACTTGAAGCCCCAACTTCATTGTTTAGTAAAAAATAATATCTGATCAGATTTGATCCGGACTGTTCATGAGTATTATTACAAACCTTTATTATCACCTTCAAAAGAGGCTCCTAAGCCAATACAATCATGCCAATGCTTAATCTAATGCCCCTCACTGATTTAGTGAATGGTCACCAGCTATGTCCGTTGTCTCTTTTGCCACATCTATTCGTTTTGGTTTTGGTCAAGAGATTTGGCACTAGTTCAGGATTGATACGCTTTATACCCAAAATAATTATGTTAAATCGATCTTTAAGAGATATTGACATTCTCTGCTATCTCTCTGACGCTTACATGAGGATTTTCAAATACTGTTGCTATAACTCTTTCAATGTTAACGTCTGTAACGTATGAACTACGAGTCGTCCAAGTGAGACAAATTTTCGATGACTTCACGACCTTCACTGAATACTTTGTGCTACTTAAAATCTTGTGTTCGTGCTAAAGTTGACTTCCCAAAACATTTCGGCAACCTTTTTATTCAATTATATAGCCCATCTCCTGGAGGACCTCTGAACACAGATGTTTGGTGGTGAGGAAGTGTTTTCTGCTGAAAATTATTCGAAATATAAAAGCCAAAAGAAATATTATTCTATATAAACGAGTTTATAAATATATTCAGAGATTGCCATTGGATCGGTTCAGCAGATTTTTTGAAATTTAAAAGTGGATATAACGCTTTAATTGCTTATAACAAAAGATCAACTTTACATTTTAGATTTATATAAGCAAAAACCGGCGATTTTGAACCATCGATGGAAGAAGTGCGTTCAATTTAAAAAAATCAAGCTTTTTTTCAAAGCCAAGAAATATGTTTTTCACACAAGAAGCGTTCTCTGCTTGTTCACATTCACCGAATGTTCTTTGACTGTATCAATATTAAAAAAAACTGGCCCTTTTTTTCAAAACTTTTTTTTAAACTTTTTTCCAAAACCCTTTCCTGAACTTTTTATTTAAAACTTATTTTCCAATATTATATATCAAAATTTCTTTTTTAACTTTTTTTGAAAATTCTTGTATTCAAGATGTATTTCAAAACGTTTTTAAAATTTTTTTTTACGTTTCTTTAAGTTTTTTCCAAAGATTTCATTCAAAACCGCTTTCCAAAACTTTTTTATTCAAGATTTTTTTAAAAACGGTTTTCAATTTTTTTAAAATCTTTTTTTAAACGTTTCTTGAAGTTTTCTCCAAAGTTTTTTTCACAACTTTTTTTGTGAACTTTTTTTAACTTCCTTTTGAAACTTTTTTTCAAAATTTCCTTCGAACATTTCTTGAAGTTTTTT
>NW_017535274.1:200344-201700 GCF_001853355.1 Bactrocera latifrons
TTTTCAAAACTATTTTCAAAAACAATTTTTTTTTCAAAACTTTTTTCAAAACTTCTTTCAAAAACTATTTTTTCATAATTTTTTCGAAAATCAAAATATTAATTTTTTCATAAAAAGTGGTTTCGGTGCTTGTTCATTTGCACTCTTCCATTCTATCAAAAATGTCAAAATAAGCCTGCCATATGCAGGCAACTTCCAGCCGCTCCGTCAGCCTTTGAACATATTCAGTTTGAAATGAAATATATTTTCAATGACACACATTCACATAGTCCTTCACACACACACGCCCATACATACAGCTGGTACTCCGATGAGCACTTGTGTCAGTCACTTCAAATAAACCAGAACACGCGCTAATTAAAAAGTGAAACTGAAAGGCAACTTGATAGCTAATTCGCGAGCTGAAACGCGAACGAGAAGAATAAGAGCTGCGCTGTTGCATGAAGCGCGGCGAGAAAAAAGTAAAAAAGTGCATCATCGCATACTCCACCAACCGTGAAAGTAGAATAACAGTTTGATTGGCAGCATTGCTAGCCAATATCAATAGCCAACAACAACAGCAACAACAACTAACACAAAACAGATAAAATAAGCCAACAAAATATCGCGGCAAAACAGAGCGGCATTGATTGCACCAGCAGTCTACACAACAACAGCAACAACAACAGCAGGAGCAGTACAAACAGCTACGTAAGAGGCCGACCGACTACAGATTGCACAACAATCATGTATGTAGTGTTTATTGCTTCCGGTCAATGGATTGCACACTTTGTAAGCAACGTTAAGCTGGATTTCTGCTGCAAATGCTGCGGTGATTTTTTACGCAATCTTCCTCCTATTGCCTCGCTTTGGTCTCGTCTAACACTGCGTCCCAATTTAGTTGCGTTGTAAGCGGTTCTCTAGCGCACCGAAATTCCTGCGATCAATTACATGCTCACCGACATATAAAAGAGGCACGAGGGGCTGCGGTACGCAAGCGCCATTGTAGTAGACGAAATTTCTTTGAAAAGCCGATTTTGCGCTAGCAAGTCCGTATAGTAGTTGTTGCTATTTGTTGTTTTTTGCCGATTGTGGTTGTAATTGCTGTAAATATACTCGCATTGCTCTGTATCTATAGAGGCTACAAAGAAAARCTGCACCGTTAGTTATACGATACGGTTGCGTAAGGTTGTATGGGCGAATTTCTTTATTTCAACTCTCATTTTTTGGGGTTTTCCTCGCATTGTTCCATTCCGCTCGCTTAACGATAGCCCCTAAACCTAAACCTAGAAAAAACCGCTATTGGGTTACAATCGATTTTTTTTTTTTTTTTTTTTTAACACATCGAAATGTTGGTCCGGAGAATGAGTACAACGC
>NW_017535274.1:202029-207169 GCF_001853355.1 Bactrocera latifrons
CGTTGCCTCTAACAATAATCCATGCTAAATTACCTGAAGATACCTTGTCAAGAAAAATAAATTAATTAAAATAAAAAACTTGATTTTGATCGGTCTTTGTATGCCGTCAACCTTTCCCTCCAGGTGTTGTAAATGAGTGGTACGTCGATGCTTAAGAAGCACCTTTACTTCGCCTGGGAGTTTTTGGTAAAGGGAGTAAAATGTTGTACGTTCAATTTCCTATATATGGTCCATTCATAATCCCAACAAAATTTTTTTTATTATCTGTTACAGATTAAGATATTCTCCCGTAACATTTAGCTTAAAACGTATACCTAAGATAATTGGATTTGAACTTCACTTCTCAAGTGCCTACTCAATCCGTTGTAGTACCTATTGACAAAAGATATTCTGCGTTGAATTTCGGGGCTGACGTTGTTTTTGGTGTTGATGCTGGTTCCAAGATATACGACATTATCTACGACTTCAAAGTTATGACTGTCAACAGCGACGTGGGTACCTAATTCCGAGTGCGACGACTGTTTGTTTGAAGACATTAGATATTTCGTCTTGTCCTCGTTCACTACCAGATCCCTTTGCTTTGCTTACACAGACGCATTAGCAAAGAGGTGGTGGTGTGTGCCGATCTTCCTTTTACGGGTATTTGCCAAAATTTGGCGCATGGTGATAGTCTGTTAGTCTGAAACCGTATATGCCATATTGAGTAGGCTTATCTAACGGTAGTTGGCGCAGATTGTGGGATCTCCCTTTCTGTGAATTGAACAAAACACACTTAAATTCCAATTGTCGGGCATGCTTTTGTCTGATCATATTCTACAAAGAAATTCTTCGCCACCGTACTTGAATACCTCGGTTGGCAATTCACCGGCGCCCGCAGCATTGCTGTTCTTTAGACGGGTAATTGCTACTCGAACTTCTACTTGGTAGGGCAGTGAAAAGCCTGCTCCATCGTCATCGATAGTGGAATCGGTTTTACCAGCTCCGGGTGCTTTGCCTTCACTGTAATTCATTAGACTGGAGAAGTGTTTCCTCTATGGTAAAAATTACAATGCTAATAAAAATAACGGTATATTAACCTCAAAAGGTCTTCGGAAATCCCAGAGTAGGAAAAAAATAGCAGTAAGCCTTCCATAAAGGAGACCAGTCAAGTTTGAGAACTGTCACCGGACACTCGGGATACCGTGCCGTTTCAAATTTTTTTGTCACAATATCAAGTCTTAATTGTATTTACACCGTCTACAAATAGRGATTACGTAAGTGTGACAGCTCGTGGCAGTCGTGTTTCTATACGGATTCGTGTTAATTTTTGACAGTGTCTTTAGTAATTTCATTATGTCACGTTTCTCTTTGTTACAACGTTGGAAATTATCCAGTAATAGTGTAAATTCGAGCGTTTTAACACGATATTAACTTACTTCATTTTCCTCGAACTCAAACTGAATATTTAAGGATATGACAATATGGTTAAGTTAATGACATTTTTCTTAAAAGGACCTGTAAAGTGGAAATGACATTTTCATGCTGTGGAAAGCAGATCCATCTCCAGAAAGTATGATATCGTAGGTACAACAAAGTTGCYTTTGGCTTCCATACCCTCTGAATACAAACTAATCCTTATAATTACCAAAAAAGGCCAGCTTCCATCAGCAACCTTTCGAGCTGTCACCTCTGACGTCAATGCCTACCTCTCCTTAAAACATTTCATCTTCCTGTGTTGTCACTTCTTGCCGCCTTTTCATCACAACCAACCACCATATCGAACCGGAAGTTATTTTTATCACACTACTCAATCAAAGAAGGCAACTAACAACACCACACTCATATATGCAATCCACCAGCTTTGCTAACACAAGCGCTTGTTGTTGCATTTTGACAAATTGCGGCTTAGATTTCACTGATTTACATTTGCCGTGTCTATATTTATCGGTCTATGTAATTATCGAAATGGCCGCAGGGCACTCGCTGCCGAAACGCTTAAAYTTCGCAAATTACAACAAACATCAAATAAGCGATTTTTCAAAATAACAAAAAAGAAGAAAATTAAAAAGAAYAAGCGCAAAGAGAAGSTATTTTCAGTGGCGCAGTGGGCGTAATTTCGGGCATAAATTTGTAAATATTTGCCCCGCCTTAATGCCATGAAAATGGCGCGCCGCTTCGTGTTTGTTTTTATTGTTGTGATAAGTATTCGAAATATTAATTTCAAGCCAAAGTTACAAGCGCAGAGAAACAAGAGGCCATTATTTACTTTTTCAATATTTTCCGCTATTTATAGCGTGACTCTTATTCTGTTACAGGATATATTTATATGTATGTATATGTATTTATATACCATATAATTCATATTTTGTTTGCAACTTTTCAAAATCCAGTAAATGCTTAATGTTGCCACATATTTGTTTTTTGTTTATTTATGCGTCGAAGTGGCATATATTTTTTATGTCTTCTGCTCTTCTGTTTGTCTACGCGCTATATTTCATTGAAATATATTGCAGTCATTTGGGTGGCGTAAATTTGTTAAACGTGTTGGAGATATAATCGTTGAAAAAGCTTAAGCATCGATTAAAATACAATAAATTCTGATAACCCACGCCCTTTATTTTGGCAACAAAGTGCAGTTGAGAACAATTTATGCCCATAGAGTTWTAAATTTATATATTGCAGGGTTGGTAAAAAAAACGATTACATTTTTTTCGCCACGAACTCTGAAATTTGTAAATTTTGACTTTTGGCTCTTTTTTACTCTTACAAGGGATGTCAAGGATTACCCAATTTAGTCTTCAAATTAATTATTTTTAATAAAAATTTTAGATATTATTCCAACTGAAATCTTTCATCTCTACTGACAGTCATCTCAAATCGCTATGTCCTTTAATATCTTTCSCCATTTGGCTAAGATAATTTTTCAGTTTCTAATAAGTCAAATGTAATGACAGTCTTCGTCCAAACAAGGAAAAGTGTTGCCAATTCACTATTATAGCAATTTATGATCACTAATCTCAGAGACGGTCTATTGAAATGTGAATAAATTTTACTCAATCTAGTAAGAAGCATATACGATTGTCATAAATACTGTCACAATTGAAGTCATTGAATTTGACATATTTGACCCTCGTGCATTAACATGTCAGTCCATAAATCTAAAGTATTACATATTCCTAATATATTTTGAGTCCAATGCCATTTGACAAAGATTTTTATGGTCGGTAAAACCAGAAAAAAAATCCGGCTYCGTTCCGCTGACGTATAACCGACTGTCGTCGAAACGATTGCGAACCTTACCAAGCCATTTGCTACTGTCCAATGCATTTTACTTTAATTCAAGAACGAAGTGAATGAAATTAGGCAACTGAATACTAGGTTWGGTTAGATTAGTCTGGTAGGCTAATGAGTTATGCATAGATTGGGTTTGGATCTTGGCGATGCCAGATGGTGGTTGGATGAGAAGTAGTCATCCTGCAGGATGCCAGCGCTTAACACGAATATCAGTAAATTCTATTACACTCACCACCCTTGACAATCTGTACTACTCATTGTCATCGATATGTTTGTGACCTGTCAACCAGGAGCTGTCAGTTAAGGCAGCTTGAAAGGCGGCATGTGCCTAACTCTGGACTTTATATCCCCTTATCAACTCCGTCCGACTATATATAATATAGTGTTGGAAAGGAAATTAAATTCGGGGAACTTGAAAAAAGTTACAGCTGTTCAAAAATKAGTGAAAATAATGAAGAAATTTGCTTTATTTTGAAATTCCTGTATAAAATGGGGAAGAATGCCACGCAAGCCACCATTGAAATCTGTGAAGTTTACGGAGACSATGCTGTATCAGCTTGTGTAGCACAACAATGGTTTGCTCGTTTCCRTTTTGAAAATTTCGATGTGGAAAATGCATCTCGCTCTGGCCGACCAATCGTTGAAATAGTCGATGAAATTATGGAAAATATTGAYMAGGAACGTCACATAAGCAGCCATGACATCGCTAAGGCACTTAGCATTCATCAGCAAATGGTTTTGAACCATTTAAAAAAGCCGACTTAAAAAAGAAACTAGATATTTGGGTACCACATGAATTTTCTGTGAATAATTTAATGGACCGAAGTAACATCTGSGATTCTTTGCTGAAACGAAATGAAATCGAACCATTTCTAAAGCGAATGGTAACAGGAGATGAAAAGTGGATCAAATACGACARTAATGTGCGAAAAAGGTCATGGCCCAAGCGTGGTGAAGCTCAACAAATGKTCGCAAAGCTAGGATTGACGCCTCGAAAGGTTGTGCGGAGTATTTGGTGAGATTGCAAAGCAATCAACCATCATAAGCTGATGAGATTGAAGCAAGCAAACGAAAAAAAATGCCAGAACTGATCAACAAGAGGACCTTCTGTTGGCAGACGAACGCTAAACCACACACATCTTTGATGACTCGGCAAAAAGTGGGAGAGCTTGTTTGGGAAGTTTTGATGCATCCACAATGTAGCCTTGAACTTGCAACATCGGACTGCCATTTGTTTCGTTCAATGCAGAACTCCCTTAATGGAGTAAAGTTGGCTTGAGGAGAAGTCTGTAAAATTACTTGTCGCAGTTTTTCGCCGAGAAACCAGACAAGCTTTACACTGATGGAATAATGYCTCGGAAAAATGACAAAAAGTGGTCGACCAAAAAGGGTACACATGTGGTTCATTAAAGCTCATTATAAATATAAAAAATTWGTTGAAGTTTGATTAGAAACACGAAAAGATTTTTACGACTACCCTATACTTAAAAACAAAATTGGAAAATTATGTGCATAAAACTAATTTCAAGCACAAGCTTGACCGCTCACTTCAATGAACCGCTAATTGCAGCAGCAACCTTAACCTAACCTCAAAGCGAGCAAATACAAACACAGCTAAATTAATCAGTTTTAATGGAAATTTATGTGCATGGCATTAGCTAATTAATTAATTTATTGACGCTTGTCGGAAGACGGCTGATTGCACAATGCCATGGCGACATTAAAAATCAGCGACTTAGAAATAAATCAAAAGCGGGTTTCAACGAGGGAAGGAGGGAAGGGTTTTCGAGCAAGAAGCARATATACCGCGGAAAAAAAATGAAAGTTGAAATAAAAAAAGTGATTCTGAAAAATATAAAAATATGCA
>NW_017535274.1:207229-214735 GCF_001853355.1 Bactrocera latifrons
TTCATTCCATTTCTGCCGCGCTCTTGACAGATTGCCGTTCTCTTGACGTTTAGCTGCAGGGCGCATAAAGGAGAGAGAGTAAACGGAAAAAAGTTGCGGAGACATCTATATAYACACGAGCGTAATTGCTGGCATATTAAATTGATTAATAGTGTCCYACAAAGTGTGCCCAATTCTCCTCTGCCCGAAAGCAAACCGGACGGCCAGCAATGGGCTCGCCTATGTAAGTAAAAGGGTTCTGCAAGGGCGTTGCATACTTTTTGTCTCGCTCAATCAGTTTCTTCGCAGTTCGGCTTACAATAAATTGCTTATTACGCCTGCGGTGCTCCCAGAGCCAAATGGAATAAAATAAAATGGAATTCAGCTACGGTTAACGCTTTGATTGATTGAATTATAAGCGTATTTGCCGCAAAGTGTGTAAGCCAAGGCGCAACTCAACTGCGAGACATATCCTGCTGACACGTCCCTTTGCTTTGCCTGCMTTCAGCGTCTTGTATATATGGAAAAACCGCCAGCATCTTCAGCACCGCCTTAATTCTTGTTTGCCTTCGTAGCTCGAATGTAAAAAAGTCGCAAAGAAAACACTGAAGCAGGAAACTCTTTGTTTACGCTTGTCCTCTTGCTCGCCACCTTCTAGTCGTCCATGCCCAACAGGCAGACATCCGCATCCAATTTGCTACACTTTCATAATTGAATTGTTGGCAGATATTGATGTTTGTTCTTTCCCTTTGCCACAACACTTCGATAATAATAAACGAATGCACGTCTTATGAACGCTCGCGTGGCATATTGCATGTGCGTACACACGACAGACAGTTCATTTATTCACCTCATTCTTAGCCTGTYCGACTCTCGGTCTATCTCTCTGTCTATCATAGTGTGGCCATTACTATGTGCGCCATCGCCCGGTCACTCATCTGCTTGCAACACTGTTTGCTCTTCACCTTCCACACCCCTCACTCCCTTATTGATCATGCCATGCTCGCTGTCTGTCCAGCTGTCAGTTGAACTTGTTGTCAACTTCGTGTTGCCTGTCAACTAGCTCGGGGATCGATGACTTGACGTGGCGCTGCGTGCATACATATGCCCGCATATGTCGGTGTTGTGTTATGCAAGCTTGCTTGTGTCAGCATGTGTAAGCACCGGGAATACTGGGAATTTTAATTTTACAATATTTAACATATCAGAATTATAGCCAATAGATATAATTGGATATTCAGCGCTCGTGTGCCCCATGGRGAGAACGTAGACAGCCAAACTGTCAAGTAATAACAGAGTTTTGCTGTTCTGGTTGCTTTCAATATTGCCAATATTTGATCAAGAAGCGGTAGGTGGTAGTRCTGACAGACAGTGATGCCAAGGGCGTGCAATATGGTACAGTAGAGGATATGTATTTAGCTAATATAAAGTAGAAAATATACTACTAAATACACTTTCAACTAGAGTGTGTTTGACAACTGCTTCTTTACGATGCGATTGCTTTGCCTGAAAAATTTGAGCATGGAAGAAATGAAAGAAAGTATCTGCTGGAAATTTTGTGTTTCAAATGGAGTCACGGATCGTTTAAATATTGTAGACGTGTTTTGGGAAATCTACTTTATTGCCAACRTAAGTATAAGTATTCAATGAAGATTTTGAAGYCATCGAAAACTTAACTCAAGGAAGTCGTTCATCCACCTCTGTCAAAGACGATAACATCAAAAAAGTTAATGCATCTTCTTCTTCTCTATTGGCGTAGAAACCACTTACTCGGTTAAAGCCGAGTTAATAACAGCGCGCCAGTCGTTTCTTCTTATCGCAAGTTGGCGCCAATTGGAGATTGCAAGTGTAGCCAGGTCCTKCACCACCCGGTCTTTCCAACAGAGTGGAGCTCTTCCCCTTCCTCTGTTTCCTCTGGCGRGTACTGTGTCGAATACTTACAGAGCTCGAATGTTTTCGTCCATTCGGATGACGTAAYCCTACCGGCGTAGCCGCTGCCTCTTAATTTTCTGAACTATATCAATGTCGGCGTAKATATTGTACAGCTCATCGTTCCATCGACGGCGATATTCGTCGTTGTCAATGAGCAAAGGACCATAATTCTTCCCCAAAACCTTTTTTTGGAACACTCCTAGAGTCGACTCATCAGATAATTGCGATTAACAYAGTCCATTTCTCTGCACCATATAGCAGGGCGGGCATTATAAGTGACTTATAGAGTTTGGTTTCTGTTTGTCGAGAGAGGACTTGCCTACTCAGTCCGTAGTAGCGCCTGTTGGCTAGAGTAACTGTGCATTTCTAGGCTGACATTATTATTGGTTTCAATAGTGGTTCGAAATTATCTAAGACWTCGAAGTTATGACTGTAAACAATGACGTGGGAGTCTAGTCGCGAGTGCGACGACTGMTTGTTTGATGACAGGAGATATTTCGTCTTGCTCTCATTCAGCATCAGACTCTTTTGCTTCGCTGCCTTATTCATTCTGGGGAAAGCAGAACTAACGGCGTAGTCATCGGAGCTGTACACTCTTGTAGAAGACAACTTCTCTATTTAGATCAGCAGCTCGAATAGGTCTATTCTGAAAGCTCGGAGAGGATCTTCCTGAACCTGACGTATTATTTTTGCGAGGATGACTTTGTTCATAATTTTATAATTCTTAATTTATTCTTACAAACCTATGGCGTCCCCCTCAAAGTAATCCCTAATTAAATAAAAAAGTCTTACTATTTTTCGCCCACAGTTGTAAGTAGTGATTTCCAATATTCAGATTGACTTGCATATGTATGTATATAGCGATCTTTATGTGAATTTTGTCGGCTTTTATTTATAAAAATAGCTAAAGTTTTTAATGTTCGGGTGCCCGGATATTTTAAAGCAAAATTTTAAAATTCAAAAATATTTTCTTATAAAATAAACTCATCTAACTGACTTTTCTTCATCTTTTCGTTGCAGGTATGTGAAAAATCCTTTCGCGACTCTTTATTGGGGTTCGAACCGTAAATGGTTTGTATATTAGTAACTCAATTTGGTAAAATATCAAAATATTTCTTTAAGGAAGATTTTGMTATAACATCAAGGTATTTTAGTAGAGATTTAGCTGCTGAAAAGACTGGTTTAGATACCTGMCTTTTTAACCTTACCTACGAATAATCTCCAACCTTGAGTAGACTGAAGATTTAATTAAAATAGTTTACCCCTTAAAAGCATATATTAACTTCATGTCGCAGTAAATTACATATTTTTATACTTATTCGTTTATTACATCCACCGCTAACAAAGCACTGACTGACTAAGTAAGTTAAGATGGAATTAAATAATTCTCTAATATAATAACTATTCCACGAAGCTTATGAAATTGCGCATATATAACATCGTAGCCCTACCAATCCCCACTGCAAAGACAAACGGTTAGCGCACAGCGGGTGTTGTGCAACGGAAAAGAAATCACATTTTACGGTAAAAGCGAAGCTGCTAAAGGATTAGCAACCTTGCTCACTTTTTTCTGCCATTTTTTCTTCTTTTTTTTGCCAGCATTGCACTTGAGTTCATAACTGGGCCAAAGGTGGTGTGTGACCCTCATATTAAAGCTTATTGTGCGAGTCAATCTTTTTCATTACGAAGATGACAATGCGAGACCGAGTACCGAGTACCGACAACCGTAAAGGCCGCCTTGCGCAAGAGAAATCTTTTAGTTGTGTAGTGGAGAGTGGGCGGGTTGAGCGTGTGACTTTTTTCTATTTTACTTAATTTTCTTGCATTTCTCTTTATTATTATCACTTTTTGTTTGACTTTGTTGCTTCAGCAACCCAAATACATAATGTCAGCCAAATGAATTAATGAGCAACAGTATATTACGACACTCAGTGCTTTTGTAGTTCACTGCGGCAACAATGACCMACATTACTCACCGACTCACAGTGTTCAACCACTGCGGTTCGGAGCTGTAAGCCGACTTAGTTTTTGTTTTGAAAGTGAGAAAAAGTTGGAAAAAGTGTCCAAACAAAAAAGGCGTAACAAAGAAGTTAAAACAAATTGGGATAATTAGCAGAACGGGACTGAAAGCATTAGGAAAATGACAACGCGGTTCAAAGGAAATTTTGTCTATGAAGAAAATGCATATTTATGTGTAAGGAGTATTGGAAGTAAATTAGTATGAAAACCTCTTGAAATACATTTGTTGCCTATTAATTTTTGTGTGGTTTTTGCCTAATAGCATTTTATTCTTTCTTTCTATTGCGAAAGCGAAACAAAATTTCCTTGAATCCTTCAGGGTTAGATTCTTTTAACTTTGTATGGGTAATTTTAAGCTTGGCGTCGAACATACTCGCATAAAATCTCTTCCAAAGTATACTTTACCATAAACSGGCAAGATTTATCGTAACCTTTTTCTAACTTTCAAATTAAATTTCAATGACTGAGGGGATATTTCGAACTAAAAATAGTGCTGTTTAGGCTGACCGTAGAAAGTAAAAGGACGGAAGTTGAAAAAAAAAACAGCTTTTGACTGTTAAAAGTTCGTGCTACCACTGTCCCAGCGGCAAAATGATAATAATTTTAGACCAACTGCCCAATTGCGTAGTTGTAGACCAGAATTGCGATTTACATTGCTACCGACTGTCTTCGAAATTTTAATGAGCTTATGGTTTAAAGCAAGCCCGAACTATTTTGAACTCGAGTCTAGGGCTATCCAGAGATTTCAAACAGCTTATTGTGATTAGTCAAGTAGAAAGCTATATACATATAGACCACAAATCGATCGTGAAGTAAACTGTGGCACAGATATACTCGTATTATATATGAGAGAGATATATGAGAGAGATATATGAGAGAGATATATGAGAGAGATATATGAGAGAGATTTAAATCCGGTAAGTGCTGAGATGTTTCGGAAAGTCTAGATTGGCTGATCCCAAATAAATGAGGAGTGTCGAAAATGACAAAGAATCTAGTAGTATATGTTTAATAGAAAACGAGAACAATTTTACTCACCAACGTTGTCGGATTTGTCAGAGTTAAGTCCTTAAGTTAGTTAGACCATAATATATACTTTAGATCTGCCACAGGATTTTTCAAGAGAAAACAGTGACGTGTTGTGAATCATAATAAGATAGCCTCTGAGTTGAGTATCATAACATAAGGAAATGGATTCAGGTAATGGATTCATCTACGCCTGAGCAATAAAGTCAAGGAATCCTGAATATCAGATGGAGCTTGAACTAAAATCTCCGAGGTGTGGTCTCTTCAACAGACTTTTTTCGTACATTCTACATCAACTGGTTCTTCAAAGTATTCGCGGTCGACTGAGAAAAGTGTAGGTTCCTAAAAACTAACCATAGTAAACCGAAGTCTAATAATCTTAGCAGGACATTGGATTCTTAGCTATATTCGTACGGTTCTTTGATTTGTATTTGAAGATTTATTTGAAGACATTTTTCTTTTACTTTATTTTTAGACACCGCTTASGGGGTGATAGCCGAGTTTACAACCGCGCCAGTCGTTCTCCTTTTTCTCTGTTTTTCGACAATTGGAGATTCCAAGTGTAGCCAGGCCCTTCTTCACCTGGTCTTTTCAACGAAGTGGAGGTCCTCCTCTTTACCTGTTTCTTCCGGCGAGCACTGTGTCGAATACTTTCAAAGCTAAAGTGTTTTCCATCCATTCGGACGACTTGACCTACCMAGCGTTCCCGCTGTCTTTTAATTCACTGAACTATATCAATGACGTCGTATATCTTATACAGCTCATCGTTCCATCAACTGCAGTATTCGTCGTTGTTAATGCGCTAAGGACCATAAATCTTTCGCAGAACCTTTCTCTCGAAAACTTCTAAGGCCGACTCATCAATTGTTGTCATCGCCCACGCCTCAGCACCACAAAGCAGAACGGGAATAATGAGTGACTTGTAGAGTTAAGTTTTTGTTCGACGAGAAAGAACTTTACTTCTCAATTTCCTACTCAGTCCGAAGTAGCACCTGCTGGCAGGAGCTATTCTGTGTTGAATCCTTAATACATTTGCAGTGGTTGTCATTAAAAGAGGAGGGATCTTTCAACCGAGGCTGTTTTGATCTTTTCATTGGGGGAGTTTTTTTTTATCTGTCGGCCCCAGCGCATAACCCTGGGGAGGGATATTTCACCTTCTCACTTTAGTTCGCCTTTAAATGGATGTTATTTGGCTACCCAGAGGATACTTGGTCTAAGAACGGAAGTCGTGACCTACTTCAGCCAAATATAAAATAATCGTTCCTAGCCGCTCTGAAAGCTTTTCTCACTTGCCTGAACTTCTACACATGTATCCATTACCGATGAGAGGAATATATGATGGTACTTCGTGCCGTGCCTATTGAGCTTTCCCAAATCAAGCTCCTAATGTTCTTAAACTAAAATGGAATATATTTTTGAATAAAAGGAAATCTAGAAATATAGTGTCTGCCAGTGTGCCAGTAGTGTGGTCAAATAWTTCAGATGATCAGTACAAATAATGMCGCCATTACTTATATGAGAGTATATTTATATGAAAACATGGCAGTTTTGTATGTAATTTCTTTAATTACAATTACTTTACAATATCAGAAAAGGAAATATAAAGTGACCCGAAATGCAACCAAAAAAAGGGAATATTTAAATAAAATAAATAAGACGACAATACACAAAAAGGATGCCACAAAGCATAATGAACGAGGATGGGTCAAGCGAGATGCGGAGAACACATAAACACACAAACAAACATGTGACAACGTGCAGACCAGCCAAGCACAAGACCGTGAACAGAATGACGAAGTTACAGTGCGACCCAACGAGCGMCCGACCTCCAGCCGAACTATACGAAAAATTTTAGCTCAATTAACTTTGCAGCGACAGCTTGCATCAGTGTTTTTGCCTTTGTTGTTAATTTTTTGTTTATGTAGGTGCTTGCCACAAAACGCTTTAGTGAGTGACCAAGGAATGACAGCGGGGATTTTTGGAATTTTTTTGTTCGAATTTTTTTTTGATTTCTTTTTATACCCTGAACTGGTATGATGAGTTTCGCACGATGAACCCTGAMACATTGGAGATCCTAGGACGTGTGAAAAGATCCAGAGCAACAATTCTGATTTTTTCTGCCTCTCTGTATATATGCGAACCTGTCACTCAGTTTTTGAGATATCGCTGTGCAATTTTTCATACATCTTTTTGTCTCCGAAACCCCGCTTATTGGTTGGAGTCGTCGCTATTGGATCACTACACCATATATGTAGCTGTCATATAAATTGGCCGATCAAAGTGAAGTCCTCTATGGAAACTTTTTTATTTGACCACATATCTGCACGAAATTTGGTACGGATTATTATTAATGCCATAAGAATAGTGTGTGAAAAAATTTTCACATCGGATCACTTTATCATATAGCTGCCATACAAACTGATCGTGTAAACTCAAGTTCTTGTATGGGAAACTTTTTTATTTGACAAGGCAGCGTCCTGTAATTTGGCAAAAATTATTAGCTCAGATAAAGCTATAATCCCCAAAAAATTTATTTAGATCGGAACACTA
>NW_017535274.1:215190-227838 GCF_001853355.1 Bactrocera latifrons
ACATATTTGTATTGCTGGTAATGTGTGTGTGTGTGGTCTCTTATACACATCTGCGAAAACAGTTAGCTCTGTTGGCGAGCAAGCCACAACAAAATCGTTGGTCATAATATTTACTAAGCACCCAATGTATTATGCTAGAGCTGTGCGGTTGTTGTTGTTGTTGTTGTTGCGCACGGTAATTTAGCTGAAAAGACAGCTGAAAAATGAGTCAGCAAGCAACACTCAACACTGAGCGACTCCAAACGGACCGACCATCGGATGGACATTTGGGTGTAGCTTGTTCAACTTCGGGCAGCTTTGTGTCACACAAAGGCCACAGCGGCTAACGGATGAGCAGACAGACGAAAGAACAAGCGAACGGTCGGACAGTCCAAGAGACGGACGAACGAACGAATGAGGTTGCAGCTGCGAACAATAGCGGCGATTTGTGCCAAAAATAAACTGTTGCCTGTGAGGGAGGCGGTGGTGATGAAGAAAGTTTTTGCATTGCATTAGAACTGCTTTTAGGATAATTAAGTACAATTTCGGACACGCTTACACAACAAAAATATTGTTAAGAAGTCAAAATATGTAACCATGTTGTCGTTACTGCTATTGTTGTTCTGTGCAAAAGGTTATGTCCTTGTTGTTGACCAGCATTTTGTAAGACTCAAACTGTCAGAGACACATTATTTTGCCAAGTGGCAAGTTGGAAGACTACGCTGTGCGACGCGGTAAGTCCAGGTGTCGTTGCTTTTCAGCTGCTGTCAAATGCCGGAATTTTCCGGTGGCATAATGGATTAAAAAGCAAACAAGAAAGTTAATTAGGATTAGCAAAGGTGAAGCTCTACTCACTTAAAATATGTACRTTGCAGCTTTGAGAAATGTTATTCGTTGTTGTCTTTAGTTAATGAAAGGATGCAACGCGGTGGAGATTTTACGTTGGTTCATTAGTTGTGGTCGAGCTTCGTTGAGCTAATCAAGTGWGGAGGAGAATATTTCTTTAAGTTTTTAATTAAAGAAATCAGCGATTGCAAGAACAAGTCATTGTTGTTATAGAGGCACTAATCTGGTGTTTTAAAGAAATTCAATTTGAAATGATAATTTCAAACAAATTTTTTTAAAGAAACATAATCGCAGCACACTTAGTCTCGAAAATTTTATGTTATGCAGTAGATTTACTGCTCTGGACTGCTGGCTCCTTCAGAGAARTGACCATCCATTCGAACAGTAGAGCGACGAAACTTTCCTTGAGATCATTAACATTGCGTTGAGGATTGATAACTTCGCTATGGAGCTTTTAAGAAGCATTAAGAAGCCATGATACTCCATCTTTGGAAGCTGCACGGATGAAAATTCGGTGAAGACAATTCAATACTTCCAATATTTTCAGTGYCCCAGAAGCGTAAATTTTGCTTATTTATGTACCCGTAAATGGGCCTCATCACTCATGATTATTTTTGATGAAAAATCATCTTCCTCTTGCTGGTGAGTAAGGATGGTTTGAGGGTATGCTAGACACGATTGGCGGTCAGCAGCTAACAGCTGATGCGCTTCTATGACATCCTCGGCAACAGCAGCAATATTTTCTGCAGCACGGCTAATCCGCGGTCTACCATGGAGCAATACCTGGGGAATATAAAATGTGGGGTAGAACTTCCCATTTAAGCGTTTTCAGGCAGGTTTTTGCGGGTTTCGRGACGTGAGCCCGAGCGTTCTCATGWAGCAAAATCACTTGGGGAATCACGTGTCTCTTCAGGTACTGAGGTCTTAAAGAACCCCAGGTTCTTTATTTCTATTTCTGAATAATTTCCATACAAGGTAGTTGCTCTGAAATGGCAATGCTGAAGTRAGTTTTCGTTCGCCTTTCACGCTGACACTCGTTGTTCACTTCGCGCAGCACCTTTATAAACTTKTTGGAATTCGACGATTCTTGTGGTCAAGCGACTTGTAGAGCAAKGTCTCGCCACAAGGATGTCACAGAGATACCCAACGCTTGAAAACGATGTGTGAGAGACTGATTTGGGTCWTCTCCAATTGATGCGTCAGCGGCATGCAATATTCTCGACACTACGGGCACTTTTATATCTCTCAGCCATGGAAAAATTTTTTACTGTGACTGTGGATTCAAATTTTTCCACTAGACTCTCAATGGTTGATCTGACAGGACGATTATGACGACCATAAATTGGACGTGGCGCTCTTAAAGTTTAGGCCGCTGACTTCGAATTTCGGTAGTAAATTGTAGTAATTTCGATCCGTTGTTGGATCCTATATCTTTCTATGATGAAATGGTAAATCTTACTGAAGATAAATGTCAAACGATCGGAGAGAAGATGACGTCTTTTGGTGTCCCTATCCGTCTACTTTGTAGCGTCTCTATTGARAAACTCGTTWAACGAAACACTMATATGATAGTCTTCTCCSTTGGAGAATCTATTAGAKCGGTTATTTMATTAATTTAGTTAGATATGCACAYCTTAAGGTCGATATATGTATATATATATATATATATATTTTTTTTGTTTTTTTTTTTTTTTGAGTGAGCGAAGAAGCAATGCTACTCCAATAATGCTTTAAAGTCGATGAGAGGATCAGCGCTGAAGTAGTCACATATTGGAATTGTTTTTATTTTCCAATTATCTATTATTATTATATTTTATTATTAATATGATAAAGTATAAGGAAACGAGAAAATGCTAGCTGTCTAAAATGATAGTGAACTATCAAAGCATTATAAAAAAATTTAGTAGTTTCAGCAATATTTTAACTAAGCGTAACCGCTCTGAAAGTCCTTTGTATCATCTTCAAATCAAAAGAAATTTTTCCTCTCCTCTCCTCACACTCCAACAAAAAATAGTTTGMGTATCCATCTGAGTAGCAACCGAAATTGAAATCAGGAATAAATAAGCTGCACTGAAAGGGAATTCGTGTACTTAAGGGTTAATGGTCATTGAGTGGAGTTTACTTAACAAATTCGAAATACCCGTTTTGCCAATAAATACTCGCATACACACATATATGTATCATGTATACATATGTGGAGATGTAAAAGCCATACATGCCATTTAGTAAAGTTGCATGCCACAAGCTGCAATTTGCCGCCCGCTGACTGCTCGCCTAGCGCCGACTCACTTATCAATTACTTTGGCAAAAAGGCATTAAAGTCAGTCGCCACAAAACGATTGTGATAACAAGTCTCTTGAATTTAATGTGGAATACAACACCGCAAGTACATATTTGTATTGCTGGTAATGTGTGTGTGTGTGTGTGTGTGTGTGTGTGTGTGTAGTTTGTAGTTTTGTAGTTTGTGCGTCTGCTCACTTTAAAAAAATTGCTGTTTATTTATTTTGTGATTTTTGTTGTTGTTGGTTTTATGCAGTTATGTTATTTTKGTTTTTGTAACTTTATTGTTGTAATTTTATTTTTGTGGTTAAATTCATTGTGCTATTATTGTGTTTTTGTTGTTATATTCTATTTTTTGTTGTTGTTGTTTAAATCGTTTGTTAGTTTTATTTCTGTTGTAACTTTGGCTATTATTGCGTTGTATGCAGTTATTTTATTTTTTGTTGTTGTTGTTTAAATCGTTTGTTAGTTTTATTTCTGTTGTAACTTTGGCTATTATTGCGTTGTATGCAGTTATTTTATTTTTTGTTGTTGTTGTTGTAATTTTTACTGTTATTGTAATTGTTGTTGTATTTTTTATTGATAATTTTTTGTGGTATTATTTTGTTTTTTCTTGTATTTAAATTTTTGAGATTTGTTGTTGTTGTTGTTTCACCAGTTGTTGTTGTTGTTGTTTGTCTCCGTATTTTCGCAATCACGCAGTCAGAGCATCGGTCAATTTTCTTTGTGTAAATTTGTGTATAGTTTGCWGTTGTTGTTGTTTTTTCTGCTTGACCACATTATTGTTGTTAGATTTAGTTGTTAACTCCTCGGAATATTGTTATTGCTGTACATTTTGCTGCTACTTTTGTGGCTTTGAGAAATGCGTAGCAATGTTGCACATACACACACACACACATACATGTGCATACTAACGATGTCGCCAYAACAAAAACACAAACAATTGGATTTGGGAGCAAGCGCCATTATAATCAACACCAAGCGAAGTTTGCATTGCTAAGTACAACAAAAGCAAACACAAAGCAATGTTGCAACAACATACAGCCATACATASATGATGAGGATGCAACAATCAAATTGTGTACCAAAGCTGCGTTTGAGCAGATACTAAGGGCGCTGAAAGCGGTTGCACAAAGCCAGATTTACGAAAATACCGTTACTCCGAATTGTGTGAATCAGTGGATATCGCTCTACAGCATGCAGTCTCAATTTTCGCAACCAGACAAGGATTGATGATGGCAAAACTATGTACTCCTTAGTCGCTTTAGACTCGAACGCTGCTCCCAAAACTCCACCGCAACTGCGGCTGTTGAATCTTCCGTTGGCGCACTGTGCGCAAGAGCTCACCGTACTTTCCATTATTGCAGCTGTTTATTTACTTTTGCCGCTTGCAACATGAAAATGCTTTCATTTTGTGTGCGAATATTTGTGTTGATTTTCACTCTCCCTCTCTTTCTCCACTGTATTGTGCAGCTTTGTTGTTTGCGTTTTATGGGGCTCTGCAATATTTATTCGTTCTTAACCTCAACCAAAATCAATTTGCAGTGCTAATGCCTTTTTGTTTTGATTGCTCTCCAAATTGGACATCACCGTATTGTAGGTGAGATACTTTTTTATTGCAAGAGTGCATTAGGAGTTCTACTGAATTCAGAACTTTCAGTCGTAGTGATCTATTGGGGCATGCAACAGCACCGGTAGGCAAAATGTAAATTCATACCAACTAATATGAGTTTTCTTAACTCAACACACGCTTTTGAAACTCTCTCGAAATGTCAGCGGCTTGTGCTAACAGACATTGAATTCCATAATATTCTATATTACCGTATTTTTGAAAATTCACTCTTGGTRTTCTGAGTGAAAATAACAAGTATTTCAGATACTCTGAGTAGATCTCTATCAATGTGAGTAAAATCTGGAAGTCAATTGTACCATAAGTAGCTTTGAACTATAATAGTCTTGAACATTTAAAATCTATTTCACATAGTTCTGGGAGTATAATCTTCGAGATTTTTTGACGGTCATAAAAAGGTATTCGTTCTGAAGTATGCACGCCCTTCTTCAAGGAGACTTTCTATGACACGTAATACGTGACAATTGAATTGGACATCCGAAGTTAGAYGAATAAAATATATGATGTGGGATCATCACAAAATCTTTTAATAACATTTTAATAATCCTTCTAATGATTGAGTAATCCTTCGATGACTAAATATGAAGCTTAATTTGGGAGCATTTCATGATCCGATGATAGAATCATGTCATTTATATTCTACAATGAACAAAGTCATATTGCAAGTAACCTTTGGATTTCATAATATTTGGAAAAGTCCTTCTTATCGATTCAAAATATTATTAAACTTTATTATTTACATTTTCTTGGGCTCGAACAAGACTATAGAATACTTGAAGGTTCCTATATGTTGTACTCAATACTATTCCAGTCATAAGAAAATATATTATATCCAAAAGATAGATAGAGGTAGATTCGGTGGTAATACCACTTTTTGACTKAAACAATATTGAGTCAGTTAATCACAAAACTGTTTGAGAAGTATGTTTAGTATGAAGCCTTTTTGTCTAACGTCGTTTTTCAAGTGGAGGTGGCTGCCTAARTCCTTCACAGTATTCACTACGGCAGCGATATTAGCCTTGAGTTTGTTGGCTTTGCGTACAAGACTAGTGGAGGGGTATATCTCTATCATCGAGTTATTTTATGATTACACTTGTTTGAGTGTCAGATTGCTGCGGTAGGCAGGAAACTGTAAAGCGCATTAGCTTACTAGGACCAATACTTATTAAATACTTCGGAATGGTAACGGCCCATTGAACTGTTGGGCCTCAGACCACCTCATCATATTTGAGCAACTATCAACACCTGCACAATCGTAAATCTTTCTTTCCAAGGGTAAATCGTTAGATGTCTTGGGAACTCTTTCGCTCTCAGCAAAGTCTACTTTTCAAGGGTTGCAGAAGTTCAGAAGTGGTTGCAGAAGTGGACTCTGTCCGATCTGTATTCATGCAATAAAATTGAGCCTAATCTTTGGTGAGTTTTTGCCGGTATCCAACTGCAGAACTTTTTCGTATGATTCACTAAGATATATACAACATAAGGCACTGATTACTTAAGAAATACATATGTTATATAAATAGTGGAATTATTTTTACTATTCTTTTTATCATAGTTATGTATTTCTATCAGCTAAATCATGTACGTCTTTCCTCAAGATCCGCGCTCCYATTCTAAGACTTAATCGCACCCAAAATGAACACCTTATTGAACTCTGTGCGTCAAAAATAATTTATATGGYAGCAATTAGCTAACACCTTCCGACAACTTCAACCGCAAGACACCCACTAATATATTTCCCGAATTTCAGACGCCCACGAAGTCACTTACTTACATACATATATACATATATGCCTACAACACATAAAAAAAGTTCACGTCCAGCAATTTGTTAGAGCGTCTGCCAAAGYGGAGCACCTAAGTGACAGCTAAAAATTATCGTTTGGTTGTTGCCAAAAACAAACAAATAAATAAAACCAACTGAGTAAACAGCCAAAACAATGCCTTCCACATACATATGTAAATATATGTACGTATATGACAATGTATATGTGTGTCAGTATGCGTGTTGTGTGTTTTTGCTRGTGAGTTTATATTCGCTGGCAATGGGAATGCCAAGGAGAAATTTGCACGTATCCTAAACCGGCTCTCCGACACAACGGTATTTATTAGTAAACACTACTCCTCAAAAATGCATATATACACATACATACATATATGTATGTAAACATACATATGTTTCTATACTCACGTCTGCATTTACATTTTGATAGGACAAATTGTCTACACGCAAAGGTTGATAAGCTCTGAGCTTAAGCAGCGAGTGCGACGAGAAAAAGTTGAATTACGTTTAGCCGGCAAAGACAAATTGTTTGATAAACAACGGCGGAACATGTTGTGGACAAGATATGAATGTAACTGTAAATATATACAGACATTCACAGCTGTATCAATTTATAAAGGCTCGAAAGCAGACAATAAATTTACTTCTCTTCTACTTACCGCGGATGTGCACCTTTGGCGCTTCAAGTGCAGAAACGCTTTGCTGTCATGTGAATTCCGCTACATATTCGTAACAACGAAGTAATCGTAAAAAGAACGCAAAGTCAACTTGTTTACATTTCATCAAAATATCCTTTTCTTTCTTTCATAAAACTGGCAAGGGTATGTGGTTTGGTCCCTTTCTGTAAGTTACAATTCACCGACTCCTTTTGCTTCTCCATATTGCAAAAAATGCGATTTTGTTCGATTTGTGGAAAGTTACTTGAGAAGCTTTCATGCTTGAAAGATTTTTGAAAACTAATTAGAATGGATGCTATTATATTTTTCAAAAATTTCTCAAATAGTTATGGGTGGAATTTTTTGGGAAACATATAAAGTGTCGGTATATGTGTACCACATCCATGAGGGTGTTTTGAATTATGAATGAATTGGTTAATCCAATTAGGTTTCAAATTTTTCGTGGAATTTAAGTCACTGTTTTTCCTATGTATAATGCCTTATATGAGCTAATGTCAGCTTTTTGTATATGTGACAATTTCTGTCGAAAGCTGTTTGGTGTCAATACTTCAACCTTTATAGTCCCAACGAGCTTTCTTAGTTCTAAAGAGCTTTCACAGATCCAGAAGCTTTCGGCTTCAAAATATATTTAATTTCAGTTGATTATACTRTTTCTCTTATGTCATATACTTTAAGTTCAGAATAGAGCTAATGTAAGCTTTTATCGAAAGCTCTTTGGATTTGTGAAAGTTTCTGTCGTAAGTTCTTGGCTCCTTGGAGTCACAATTTTAGCCTTTGTAGTTTCAACGAGCTTTAGTAACTCCAAACAGCATTCGGCTTCAAAATATATTACATTTAAGTAATTTAAATAAGAACAAAAAATGGAGAGTCGTTGCATGCGTTTAATAAAATAAATAACCTCAAAATCAAAGTCAAGTAGCATTTTTTTTTTTTTTTAAGATTAAGCTCACTTAATCCCGTTGATTTTTCGTGCGCGACATTTCCTTTTTAGGCACTCGACCAAATGGCATTCCCTTTAGCATCTCTCGAAAATTAACAAAATTATAAATATAAATTTTAGTTTTTACCACTGTCACTCTTTATTTTGCAGTAACAGTTCGCAAAACATCCCCATTGCGTGATAATTTGTATTTAATTGAGCGCAGCTGCTGTTGATGCTAAAACAATGGCCGTTGCTCTCATAACGGTCGAAGCGAGAGACACAGATAAAATCCAGTTTGGTGGTATTGCCACGGTGATTAAAGCCTCGAGTGAGTTAGGAGCGAAAAACTTAACGGTTAAAATTTTCATAAATGCTGTAGAAACCATAAGAAAAAAAGAGGCCAAAGTATTGCATAGAAAAGTTTTAAAATGTTTTGAGAACTCCTTCCACTGCTTCCGTTTTTCAACACTCGCATAATTATACTTATGTACAAAGTTTGAAGACATTTTCTTCAAGTCATTAGAGAGTACTCAGTCACTAGTGTAAAAGTAAGAGAGTTGCAAGGTGTGGAAGGCATGTAGTTGGGGTTTCTTAGCAAGTTAAGCTGATTTGCGACTTTGAAACTTTTTCCAAAAACTTATTATAATTATCTTTTAGGAGTGAGAAACTTGGAAGATTTAAAAGAAATGTAGCTGTAAATATTATATTAAACCTTAATTATATGGTATATAATACCAAATTTTCTCAATCAGTGTGGTTGTTGTAGTTGGTAAATGGATCGAAAAATATTTTTTCACCATCTACCTTCCTAAGATTGTAGAATATCTTGATTTCCTTTAGCATTTTTCAGTTGGAGGCGCTCCAGTAACCTTGACCACAAGGTATCCACTTTATTTTTATTTTTATTTTTTTTTCAAGCAGAAGTGGCTGCCATTAAGGCAGCAGCAGATGAACAGCTTCGAGGTACAGGATCTTTTACAGAGATGTACACTCACGGTATCAGCTCGCTGACAAAGTGCTCGAAGTAATTCAAGCAGTATCTAACYTCACTAGCAATAGCATCACGTTACTTCGTTATCAAACTGATTAGGAGTTAGTTATAGTGGTATCGTTTCACACAGAGCTGAGAGTCGCCAAAAAGAGCACCCTTTGATCATGAAACTGGTAACTGGGACCCTTACCACCGACACTGAACGACATGCTCCGCTGGCCACCTGCCTTCTAGCACTAGTTTTATGAATCTCCTTTGAGATCAGTGAGATCCTTCTGACCSTGAGTGAAAAGTAAAATATCCAATGAATTAGCGGTGATCATTTCGCCGAAATGATATGAGCTCTAACTGTGCAATAATGGTAGTATTGTTTCTTAGCCAGTGGGTTTGAGGTTTTGGAGTCCGCAAATTGTCAAAGCTGCAGCCGAGTAAAATCATTCCTGACTTTCCGACAGGTWGTTTATCGCGATCCAAAAATCATAAATTTCTCAAACAATGGACCTTYCAACTGTTGCGATTGAAGGTCATGCAGTAAGATTTATATTTTTTGACGTCCCAAATCCCATTAGAATAAGAGCAAGTAGATATTCCTAAGCGTTGATCAGCAACAACCAGCACTTATGGGGTTGCGAAAGCCTTCTTGCTTGAGTGGTATGACTAAAGATGTTAGAGAACCCAACTTGTYAAAGTTACAGTGAGGAAAATGAGGAGGTAATCAGACACCTTCTGCTTCACTGGAACAATCGTCTCTGGTAGTCCATATAGGATTATTCGTAGTCCCAAGAATATCAGCCTATTTATTTAACATAAAATATTGTCCAAGGCAAAACTAAAAAGCTTTCCAGATCGGGCCAGTGTATCATATAACAGTAATATAAAGTAAACTCTAACAATCAAGTKCTTATGTGGAAACTTTTTTCCTGTTTAAGGATATTCTAGCTTCAGCGCAATCCGCAATCTGAGTTACTGAGCTTTTAAGCTAGTTAATCATGAAGCTTACTGATATTATCTGAAAAGGGTTTTAGCAATTATTAACCTGATTAAAAGAAAGTTCAATTCATTGTTATTAAACTTACAAACTTCATTTATTTTAATAATAGCTAGAACGTTGACTACATTTAGAAGCATCGCTCAGATCTATAGAAGTCATGCACATAATGATGCTAAACTTGGCTGGTAGAAAGTCCTTAGATAAAGGAGTTACGAACCAGTAGAGTTGCGTCCATCAAGAAACTCTGATCAAAATCAAAATTTTCACGTTTACCAAGTATTATATTCTCAGCTGTAGCACGTTTTCATACCTGACAAAATAATATGCTATCCATCTGCTGTCATGCCGCATTTTCATTACCCTCAACTGTTATATAAATATTTACTGCAAACATAACATYATAATACCGTTATTTAGTAGCTATTTAGTATAGCATTTCATTCATTATTTTGGCAATTATAAACAACTAGAAATTAATTTCAATAAACTCCATTAAAATTGTGCAGCATTTAAGTCCACTTCAAAGCGCGAACGCGCTGAAAATGTTGCACTAAATCAAAATTTTGAAAAAAAAGCGGAAATGAAAACTAATTTAAGTGCAAATTTTCGAAAAGTTAATTTAGAGATAGATAGAGCGGAAAATAATAATTTGTGTTGTAGTTTAGAGTTTATGTAGGCGCATTTGATACGCGTGTATTTCATTGGCAATAAAATCTAAATGGGAAACTAAATTTGTCGCAGATTTTTATGGCTACAATGTTTGAATTTACAACTTTGAAATATGCAATCACATTTATTTTTGCATTTATTACACATATTTACTTTAATATTATGCAAATAGCAAATAGTATTAAATAAAGCTATATATTGTGGCAGTAAAACCGTGCAATAAATACAAAGTAAATATGCGAAAAGGTGGTAACTTAATAAAATTATTATTAAACGTATTTTTGGCTGCACCAAAGCTATAATACCCCGCACCATTCAAAAGTTATCATACAACCCATGACAGCTATAAGCTATAATCGTCCGATTTGAACCATACCTTCGCATATTAAGGCGATGTTTGRGATAACGACGTGTACCAAATTTGGTGATTATATCTTTATAAATAAAAAAGTTTTCTTAACAACAACTTGATTTTGATCAACCAGTTTGCATGGCAGCCATATGTTATATTGATCGGATCTAGAAAATTTCTTCATATGTTATAGGGTCGCTTTGGATAACTAACTGTGCTAAATTTCGTGTCGATATCTTTTCAAATATAAAAGTTTTCTATACAAGGTCTCGAGTTCGACCGATCAGCTTGTATGGCAGCTATATGCTAATGTAAACCAATATGGKTGGTTCCTACGAATAATCATCTTCTTTGAGAAAAAAGTTGGGGTGCAAAATTTCRGCTTGATAGCACAAAAACTACTATGTMAAATGCACCGCCGCATACTGCATTRATTCTTC
Organism: Bactrocera latifrons; assembly: GCF_001853355.1. Classification (NCBI taxonomy): domain Eukaryota; kingdom Metazoa; phylum Arthropoda; class Insecta; order Diptera; family Tephritidae; genus Bactrocera; species Bactrocera latifrons. The sequence continues at coordinate 226,748 of NW_017535274.1, forward strand.
GTGAGTTTGCCGCAAAATTTGCAACCAATATCGTGCCGCAAYCACCGTATTCGCGTGATTTAGCTCCATGTGACTTCTGGCTATTAAGCGAAATGAGGCGACAAAGCCTTACTATTTTTTGCTGATACCCTCTAGGGTCCCTTCCTGTGAGTATTACAAACTTCGTAGCAAATTGCTCATGTGACTGCGTTAATTAATGCCTGAATAAATGCCTATGGCTTGGTCACATACAAGTTTGCTCATATCCATGACTATATAAGCAATTATTTGGGTCTAACCATGGGAAATGGAGCACAGTGGCGTGGGCATCTCAACCTTAGCAGTCATTCATTGAAATTTTATTCCAGAAAAGAATATAAATTTTGCCGTCTGGAATAAAAGAAATTTTTAAAGCCCAAACAAAATAAATGAGCACCCTCTATTTAAAAAAAAGACACTAAAATTCTACTTAAACGTTCGCTTGCCACACACTTTTTTCCACTTATCCAACATTATTTAATGCCATATATTATATTTGGTAAACTTGAGCTGAAGTAAAGCGCCCAACAACAATTTAGGCACAATGTCAAAATTTTCCATTCATTGTAATCGCTCTGTGAACACCTATTCACATACATACATACAGTTATATCTCAGTGCGTACGTCTTTTCGCCTAACTATCACATTCAATTCAATTGAACAAAGCAAGAAAATCAGCGAACAATGAACGCGCCAACGAAATGCCAGACATTAGTGCGCCAATTTTCCATTTCATTCCACGGTTGAAATTTCGTTTACACATTTTAGGTTACAATTTAGACGCTAATGATAATTGGCATGCCAGCAAATTACAATTCATAGCGCATTGCCGAGTCGAGAGCAGGCGGCGGCAGCGACGGCGACGACGATGACGACTCTGCAAAGCTCAAACAATGTGGAAAAAGCGCTGAAAAGCTTGTTAGCCAACAGAGATCACGCTGTGCGGATGACAGGGGGATGGGGGTGGTGGGTAGTGCTTTAATGTGATATTGTGACTGATGCTGCTGCTGGACTTTGAAGTTGTTGACATTTCGCAAGCAGTTGTTGTTGGACTTTTTTTTTTTTTTTTTTT
>NW_017535274.1:227974-246379 GCF_001853355.1 Bactrocera latifrons
TTTTATTTTTTTTTTGCCTTTGTTACCATTCTCGCTGCTCAAGTTGAAAAGACCCGACACTCAGCGTCGAGTTAGATAAGCAGTTATGTTTAGTAGGTGACTGGAGGAGCAGCTTACTTGAAAAAAGGCTGCTGAAGTAATGTTAAAGCTTGAGAAAAAACGTTGCAGTTTTTCGTACCCTCAACATGTTCTGTTCAATTAAAAATAAAACCCAGAAGAAAACGTCGAAGATTCTACAAAGTATGTACATACGAGTATCTAAATGATTAGTTTGACGAAACTGTTAATTTGTCGGAATTGTCRATATCGCACCATTAAAGTATATAACTGACATATTAATTGGTCGAAATTGTTTGAAACGTAATCCATGTTCAGCGCACATTGAAGAAAAWATAGCAGCCRTAGCTGAGACTGTACACGAAGATCATGTCCAGTCGGTTCGTAACTTCGAAGTTCAAAATCATACCCGTGAAGAATACTAAAGCTTCGTTCCAACCGAATTCAACKGGTTTTCTTTTTTTMTTTRCYAAAATTTAKATGGAMATTTYTCTTRCATAAACTTTTCTATAATACTCTAACAAATGATCACGGATCATCTMCGCTTGAATTACACGCTCACTCACATATCACTGTGGTTGTCAAATATAATTGTTTTTATTGGCAGTGAAAGCCGACAACAACAAATAAAAAATCATTCTTAGTCAGCACATGACATTTAACATAATTTAACACGTTTAAATTCCATCGAGTACAAAACAACCGCATGTGAATAATTGAACTGACAGACAGACAATCATGATGTAAATAAAGACATGCATGGTACACTTACATACACATATATGTATAATGTACCAGCACAGCAACAAAGAAGCAGCATGCTTCGTCATTGTAGGACAAATGTGAAATGAAAGGACATTGCTGATAATTGATTTTTCAGAGAAGTCAAGCATGTTATAGGTTTGTCRCAAATCGTGATTGCCAAGTGAAATGCCGAGCGGCATACACACATAAATACTCGCACATGTATGTATTAGTACATATGTGAYTGTATGTTTCTACAAGCTGGTACAAAGCAGAATTTCTCGAAAGCTTTTCAAAGACATATCAAAGCTCAATTGGAACTACAATTGTAGTGAATTTATAAATTTGTGGTCAGTGCGGATCCACACATACAACCATGTATGGGATAAAGGAAATGAATGCATAACTGTAGTTCATGTCAATGTCTGCACAATTATGTCGTATTAACTTCCTTTGTAGCCTGTATCACAGGCACAGGAGCTGGCGAGCTACCAAGTTCAAGTAAATGAATTTGACATTTTTTTTTTGTTGTTAAAAAAATTTTTGTTTAGATTAAAACCTACATAAAATAAAAAAAATTGTATTAGTTATAAATATTTACTTTTTATTATTTTTAAATGTCGTATATTCACTTCAATAATAACTATTATTATTTTTTTTTTTTTTTAATATGGACTCTCGAATTGAAGTTTATATCATTGATAACCTCTTTGAACGAAATTTCAACAAAAATTTACCATTAATTTTTTTTTTTTTGAATTTCATGTCTTCCAGAATGTTATCTTATGTGTATCTTAACTAAACTTTTTTCCGATTATTATTTGCACAAAAATTAATCTTGAGTAAACATTTTATTGTCTCTCTATCTCTCTATACTTTAATCTCGACATTGTGAGATTACGTTATGGTATATACCAGACCGTAAGGTCAGTAGTTCTATTTATTTTGACATTCTGAGAATATATTTGTCAGCAGTAGCAGATTGTGAGGTCGGTAGGTCCGCGGAGGCCACATTACTTGAATTATTTTTGAATGAATGCTATTTTATAAGCAATAACTACGCCGAAACCCCTCCGTTTAACAACACAGTATTGCTCTTTTACTTGGTTTAGTCGGGGAATCAGAAACTCCACGCTAGATGCCTGGTACAGATGTTATAATCATTTGTAAGTTTTCTCCGAGGTTCGGTCTAAAATTTGTCTTATGTCTAAGATCTTTTTTCTTATTTTTTTCTTTTTCATTAAACTAAATCTCCGGAAACCAAAGAGGAAGAATGTAGAAAGTCAATTTCATATCGTGTATGAGTTCAGCTTCTGTTGTTTATAAGAGCGTTGTCGAACAATGCAGTTTATCGGTAGTTGTTGCTGTTGTTGTTGTTGTTATTGTTGTTGTGACGGCAGAATTATGCCGAGTTGACAGTCCTTGGCCGTTCGGGTTTTCGTAGACCCGACTGTCGTGGGAACGGGTTTATCGGTAGTAGAATCATATGATAGCCAATCTACTGTACAGCGCCCACCGAACTTATATTTCGAACAAAGTATTAAAAATACGATCCTTATTATTGGCTGGGCCTAGTTGAGCGGCCAAGTCTATTAGTACCTTAACCGGCAAGGTTTTGCAATACATTTATAAAACTAACCTTACTCGATCGAAGTTGAATATACCATCTCATCAAGTTTGATCCGGATTTCAATATAAATCTCTTTTATTAACTTCGAAAGAGACTCCTTTTGAGCCAGTACTAGCATACCAACAATTAGTTCACTGTTCCAAACACTTTTTATAAGCCGCGGCTAGGAAGGCCTACAGTCAGCGACTTCAGCAAATGACTTTTAGTGGCTCAGTTTTTTTTTTCAGTTTCGAACACAGTAAAAAGTCTTACCGAGCCATATATTTCGAATRCGATAACTGGGCGATTCTTGTGCACTAATCCGCTCATTTAGGAATTGCTTTTTGTAGATTTCTCAAAGCAACCCAGTAATATTCCATATTGACAGATTGATAGTTAGACCCTGTGAAAAGAATTCGTAGTGATTATGATGACACCGCCTTTGCTTTCATCGACTTTGACGTGGTTTTGGCGGTTTCTCAAAGAATACAAAAGAACAAAAACAGATAAACGCAAATTTCAGTTGAGCCAAAGCCTTCACAAACACWAAAGATTCCTTAAGGAGCTCAATTTTGACCGCTCAGTTTATATGACAGCTGTATGCTGACCTCTCCAAGCCGTTCGATAACAAACGAGGTTTCAGACAAGGTGGCTACACTGGCTAGGGCATGTCGTCCGAATGTATGAAAGCACTACAGCTCCCAAAGTATTCGACACCCGCCGAGGGAAGCAGAGATATTCACTCTGTTGGAAAACCTAGGTAGAGAAGAATCTGGCTACACTTGAAGTCTCCAATCGGCTCCACACAGCGAAAAGCAAAAACGACTCGCGCGCTGTTGTAAACTCGGCTATAACCACGAAAGCAGTGTCTACGCCAATAAAGAAGAAGATAGACATATTTCAATATCTTGCCAATAATTTTCCCAAAAATATGCTTCCTCCTTACCAAATGGCAGCCTCTACACCTTTTGCTTGCTGGGTTACGACAGCAGCACTGTAGAAATTTCATTTTGCACTCATTACCGGCGATGTCTGGGGCAACCGCCGACCAGCGAGCCATGCAAATGTCGGTGCGACCAACTGGTCTCGCCAAATAACTATCTGCTGCTATATGTTCTCTATGTATGTGTATGTGCGTGTGTCCGTCTGTCGTTGCTCAAACAATTTCTCTGCTCGACTGAATGTTGCTATTATCTCGATGTCTGTCCAACTGTCTATATGGTTGCCAGCGCTGTCCATTTCGTTGATTTCTAAGCAAACTTTGTGTCTCCTCGTTTGCATGGCTATATATGTATATATATATATATGTGTGTGTGTGACTTTGGATTATCGCTCATTCCCACGGGTATTCGGCGTTGGGCGCCAGAACTCGCCTGATGTCCTAATAACGTTTTGTTGCGCATTGTTATTAAAAATTCGACGCTAGAAATTTATGGGGCAATGCTCCTCCGCCATTGTATGATTGAGTTTGTGTGAGTTTGTGTGTGTGTGTGTGTGCGACGGCGTTTGCTGCAAATGTATGCGCTCGCGGCTTCTCTTTATCGAAGCGCTGTGCAAATTTGTATTCAATTTCAATTTGTGTAGTCCTGATGCTGGTGATTGACTTTAAATAGATTGGTGTTGGCGTGAATCGAAATGGAAATGATGKATAAAGTAGAAAGGCAAATAATATATGGTGTCGGCAAAAATAATAATAATTTCATGAAATAATTGATGATACAGTCGGTTTCAATTTTAGTCTTTTCTCCCTTTTCGTCCGACCCTACTAGATAACGAGTCACTATGGATTCTATCAGGTGGACCCCCGAACCATCCATTTGAAACTCATGGTCTCCTTTGCGACTTTGAGAGCAGCAAAAAACTCTTCGTTTAGGAGAATCAGCGTTTGCTGATCTGGTCTCCTCCAGCCTGATAATCCTCCTGCTTTGGGTGGGTAAAAAACTATTGTTATACTGGATAAAACTTGCAGAGARCAAGCCCTTTCAAAAATGGCGRAAATCGGAGCACACATTTTCAAGCCCCCGAAACGGAATATGTGCATTTCTGATGTCTGACTTTACACAGAAAATTATCGATTTTAAACAAGTAGCAGATCTTCTAAACAAGAGTGCGGCCTCTGTGGACTCCGGAATATATGACACCGGCTTTTATAGTTAAATACTTTTAGAGTATAAAATATTCGGTTACTAAGTAACTTCTTACGAAGGTTAGGTTGAGTTGCAAAATATCCTGCTGGATATCAGCTATTGAAAAAGAGCCCTGAATCTGTCATAAATTTGATTAGGAGCTTCATTTCTATGAAGTTTCGCTATTTTACTTGGATGTCCAAAACGTTGAGATCCGATGTGTTTTAGTCTTGATAAAGGCRGGACATTCGACAAGGAAGTTTTGAAATCTCTATCTCACCTTAYTTTCAATCAGCTAATGCCACTGGCATCCAGTGAAATGTTCAATCTAATTGCATGAATCTCGGCTACTACCACAACAATTGAAATTTGGACTTTGCTGGAAGCAAATAGTTCACTAGACCTCTTAAGATTTACCGGCGGCCAGAAGCATATTGCGATTGCACAGCTACTAGTAATTGCTCAACGTTTACTGACTTGGTCTAAGGAACAAGGAGCCATCGAACCTATCACTCGTTCCCATTCCACAGTTATTAAGACTGAGCCAAGCAAACTCATCAGCTATACAGTTTCCTGCAAAGGGACTAAAGCTTAGTCCAATAAGGTAGTACCACGATGTTAAAGATAAGGAGACATCCCTTCACTAGTTTTGATCGCACACTCAGCGAACTCAAGGCTATTATCTCTGCCCAACCGGTGCGTATTGTCACTACACAAAATTGAAGATCTTCTGCTACCTCTATGGCAACTACTTCCGGTTGGAAGACACTGCGTTTAACAGGAACCCAAAAATTGGCGCTGAAAGATAGTTTGCRACAGTGGTCTCCTCCATCAACCTTTCGCACAAGCTTTGATTCATCTGTACTAAAGCTCAACGCCAGTAAGTTCTTTTTTCCCATGGCTTCTTCGTAGAAATGCGAGCAGAGAAACTGCATACATCTAGTGCTGGGGTCTTTGTTTTGCTAATTTAAGTACTTTGGAGGGAAATCAAAGTTTGCGAGGAGCCTAAAACTAATCGAGTTATATATAGGGTTATTCCATATGTACAATGGATAGGGATAAAGAGACGAGTTGAAATCCGGGTGACTGTGCAAGCTGTAACTTGAGCAAAAATTAAAATAATTTGATGAAACTTCGAACACATATCCTTTCCTTATATGCTTTAAGATATAATTAGGTTTTTTTTACTGAACTGTAACTTTACCTTAAACTCACAAAACGTACAATACTAACGTAAGCTGGCAAAACTTTAAACTAAAGCATCAATTAAATACCAATTACAACAAAGCTCATTTAACAAATACATAGAAACTTAGAAAAATGCAAAAAATGTGACTTCCATAAAGATTTCAAGAAAAAAGCACGTCTCTTGCGAAAACGGGGGTTAGTAAGCAYCACCTTGCCACACATMCAGAATTATGCAAATTGTTTGCATTTATTATTCCACATCCCTTCTTTCTTTCCACTCTGCCACCGAAGTGTATTCGCTTTCCCTTTATACACATATACCATCGGAAGCACCAACGAAAACAATGCGAGCGTCAGACAGTTTACAACACGAGTGGTTGCGAAGAAAACACCGAACAAAGTAGAATGCAAAACCCTATTTTCCCAACACACAACAACTACAGTAGCAACAGCACAGCCTCGTGATGGTATGAAAAATGCAAAATGTCATCGCCATTGTCGCGAAGTGCTGACCTCGGGGACAGCGCGGTCTTAACCGCTTGCTCAGGCAGCGTGGAAATTTTTGGTCAAATTATTTCACYAAAGCAGGCTCCAGCTCGGCTATTAAGTGGTGGAAAATGTGTATGCGGTACATGCGCGCGGCGAGAAGTCATAAAAAAGTGTTAAAATTAATTCTGCTTTGTTAACGAAATGGAGGGGCAAGTACAATATTTGTTTAAAAAAATATGGCTTTGCCAACTTTTATAGGCGAAAAAAGTTTCGTCAAAGTTTTCGCATAGTTTGCATGAGAAAAGTTTGAGCGGCCGCAACGGCGCAACAGCCGGTAGCATTGGCAACCGAAACAGCTTTGAAAAATAATACACACTGAGCAGTTGCGAATTTAAAATTTATGGAAGATTGTAGCGTTTACAGTTACATGTGCTTCTGGGTTGTAATTAAATGYAAGAAAGCATTGTTTACTTTAGTTTTTATAGACGAAAGTTTTACTACAGCGACAAAAAATATCATGGAAGGTCTTCCCAACAATCGTTACCAGAAATTTCATTCTCCAAACAAAGTTGATGGAACCTCTTTTTTTTCTTTTTTTTTTTTAAATAACTTCACTTAACGTAAAAATTGCCAAATGCACTTTATGTAATTCAGAAAGACAAGCGTGTACTACGAACACTAATGATTATTTTAAAAGTTTTACTATTTTTTGGATTGTCGGGATTGTCGAGCAATTCCGGTTAAATAAGAGTTTAGACTACTGTAATATCCAGAACATAGTTGCGCCAGGGATCCTCTACATTCTCAAGACATTCTCGTCTGCTATAGGTGATTGTCTAACTCAAAATACGCTACTCATTGAGAGGTAGTCGGTGAAGATGCAAATGGTTCCACTGTGAATGCCGGTCGATACGTTAGTTGCGTCCAAAATGTGTTCGTCGTAATCAGGGAAAGTCCTTCAGATACTCCTGGGAAGCTGCTCAGCTTCAAGCAATCCTTTGTCTGCTGAAGTGCATGCAATCCTCACTACGTAGGTGGTCAGGAGACTTTGAGAGGTATTCAATAATGCGGAAAGCAGTGTTCAAACATTTCTGCAGCTTCTTCATGTCGGACCGGACTGCTTCGTATATTGCTACCACGATTACTTTGACCTTTCCCACGGGTGCTGGCGGCTATCGACTTAAGGGTTTGATTGCGGCTCTGTACCTTGCCATTACCCATGATCGTATGCGAAGTGAAGGAGCACAGGTTGCCAAGTGTAATGCCTTAAATCTTAGGTTTGTGTACAATCGTAATTTTAATGATATTAAAATTCAATCTGTATTCTTTTCTCCAATTAGTGAATGTGGTCGCTCGTTTGAGCGTGAGAAAGCTTTACGCTCCTTGCAGAGAAAAAGCGAGAAAGATTGGTGAGTTAATTGTTTGGTTTTGAAAATTTATCGTCAATACCATTGCCTGACGTCAATATCTTACAATTATCTGCGTATATGTTGAAGGAAACTTTCTCCGGTGGTTGTCGAAGTTTCAAAATATGTTTTATACTTCTTAATATGAACTTAAATGTTTGTTACTTTATAAAAAGCACTACCGCGATGGGATTTAGTTCAAATATGCGCCATTTTGTTCGATAGTCTGTTTTCATCTAGACGGCAACTTCATAATATCCTCCACGTAGAAGCCATCCTCCTTATTTGCGATGAACTCGGACAGCCACTTTTCACAAGCCTCTTTTGAGTTCAACTTTACACCAACAAGGGCGTTCACSATGGACAGGAACAGATGATAATCASTTGGCGCTATATCCGGGCTATATGGTGGATGCATCCCATCCAAGCTTCCGTGGCTCCTAACGAGTCATCAACGAAATGTGTAGTCTGGCGTTGTCCTGGTGTAACACTACATYCTTACTGTTTCCCAGTTCTGCACGCTTCTGGTTGATCGCCTGCTTCAAGCGGTCCAGTTGTTCGCAGTAGATGGTAGAATTAAGCGTTTGGCCACATGGGAGCAACTCATAATAGATGATTACCTTCCAATCCCACCAAACACGCAGCAAATCCTTCCTGGCCGTTAATCCCGGCTTAGCCACTATTTGGGACAATACCGGTCTTCGACCACTACCGTTTTCCCTTGACTTTATCGTATGTCATCCATTTATCGCCGCTAAGCACCGTTCTCTTCAAAAACGGTTTGAGTTTGTTCCGTTTCAGCAGCGTATCGCAGGCATTGATTGGGCCCAGAAAACTGTTTGAGTCAAATCATTGGTCACCCAAACATCGAGGTATTTTGTGTACCCAGTCCGCTGCAGATAGTTTAAAATGGTTTGATGACTAACTGTCATCTTCTGGGCGATGTCACGAGATGGCACATGCCGGTCTAACTCGATATTTGAATTTCGGCGTTAATGAACTCCATGTTTACACGTTCATAATTGTTGAATGTAAAATCTAACTAAACGACGCTTTGTTTTGTAGGTTATGTCAAGACCTTTTAAAGGTATACTATATAGTATTGCCAGATACGGGCTCTGTAGCGCTCTATAGATAGCCGTGAAATTCAAAAAGCAAAAAGCCGGAATKGAGATATTTGACAACCAAATATAKTTAGAAAAGACGCTTTRCAGTYCTATCGTAGTMAAARCCGTATWGCTTATTAAGCACAGCCAAATATTTCTTTGACCTCCGCTTATGTAACTGCTCGCCAAAATRTTTTTGTTTGCTGAAAATTCGCTAAATTTTAAATCAACTCTGTAATAATATTTGCTYTGCTTTAGGTTTTATGTTTTTGTTTTTATTTTTTTTGCTTTACTTTTTTGCTTTTTTACTTTGGAACTCATTACGAGACTTCAAAACGCTCATAGAAGTGCGATCGCATTTCCAGGTACTACACGTACTACCTTTCCACGCCACCAATAGCCAAAACTTTGCCATAACATAAGCCTAACTCAAAGGCTTTATAGTTGTTTTTGTTATTGTTGTTGTTCTTATRTAATAGTTATGTGCCAGCGCAAGTAGCTTGGCATAGGAAGCGCTGGTGGTAAAAACGCTGACTGACAGCAGMGGCAAGGTAGGGGCAAGCGAGGTTGGCGTTGGTAGTAAACTAGCGGAAACGGAAGTTGGAGCACATGAAAAGGATTTCTGCTCGTTACTCGAATTCACAACGAAATCAGTAACTGGAGCTGGAAAACCAGCGGGAGTGAAGGATGGGGGSATGGAGGTGRAGTGAATATATAAAGGTARATGTCAGGTGTATTATATSTGGGTGTGTGTGTGCTTGTGATGGCCGTTAACTGCCTGCCTGCCAACCCGACTCTCTCTCTCTCTGTGTCTCCTTCCATAGCTGTTTGTCAGCTGCCGCTGTTTGCTGCGTCGCTGCACGCGCACACTATTTTCGTAACAATTGCAATTACACCGGTAACAATGACATTTGCGCAAAGTTGATGACTTGAGAGAAATTGCAAAAGGGTGCGGAAGCACCGCGCGCGCCGAGCGCTGTCTTACAGACAAGTTATAAGGAATAAAAGCATATAAAATGGCGACTTCACGCACAGCAATTCTGTTGAAAGGTTTGCTGAAGTCAGCTCTCAGCACAAAGGAGCCCTGCCAACAACAGCAACAACAACAACAACAACCGCTTGGCGGCATGATGACAACAGACACTCCAGGAGTGCTGAGGTGAGTGGGAGTACGCGTAAGGCAGCTGTTGGATTGCGAAAGAGGGAGGGTGGCTGATGCAAACGCGCACCTGATTATGAAAAGTTAAATGCAATCAACTCGTCGCAACTCAGCTCAAACTGAACTTGACTCTTGTTGGCAGTCGGCTCAGCATTRATGGGCGCAGCCAGCGAGCTAAAGTTCGAAAATGGCTATAAAGTTAAATTAAATTTGATTTGCCATGAGCAGCGCGCAAACTTTGACACTCTGCTTTACGGCCAGTGCAAATTCGAAAATTTGAATGCGTCTATTTTTATTTTGTAGAAAGTGGACGGGGTGCATGTGCTATTTGCAAGCGATATGTTTTATGAGCAATTCGCTGTGTTCCTTCGTTTTAAATTGCCAGACATAACGCTGTGAAAACAAGTGGCGTCAAAATCAGACAGCGAACAAGTCAAATTAAACTGTATAAGTCAGCGAGTGAAGCATACCTTTAGGAGCGGAGAAAACATTTTTATTCTTTAGATGGTTGAGATGATTTTCTGGTGCTTGAGAAGTATTGCGTTGTTACCTTTAACTTTATATATTGACGCAGTTGTAAGGCATGTGAGCGTAATACTCCTTAGACCGTCCCAACTTTCGAACGCATTATTAAGGTGCACAAACTCTTGCAAACCTAAATTTCAGTCCGATAATTTAATAACTGTAGGTACCAACTACTAAAAATTAAAACCGTTATATGGGAGATTGGCGTAAATTTCATCCGAGCGTGGCCATTTTTGGACACGATGATGTTATGGTAAAAATACTCGAGGGATTTAAATTTCAAAAGATTTSAAAATATTAGTCAATAGACTCACGTGGTTCTAAAAACTAACTTAAAATATATGGCTAGTAGATCTTCAACACTTTACATAAATATTAGAAAATCGCAAATCGAACGTTCAAACTGCCATAAAAAATCATACAACAGCCAAGTAACCTACTTGTATTTTGGCAGCTGGGCGTAACTCTCAGCAGACCACACCCATTTTTGGCCACATTACTAGGGTACGTAAAAAAAGTTGTATCACCTGATTTCGGACTAATATCTWARAATTTGTGAGTGCCAGYATTCAAAAATTAAAACCGTTWTATGGAAAGTAGGCGTAAAAATCTTTCGATCATGCCCATGTTTGAACACGATAATATTAGGATAAAAATACTCGAGGGATTCAAATTTCAACTCAATAGCTTAATATTTCGGTATAATTGGTTAAAATTTCAAAAAAGAAAATCAATGCCGATATGAATAGTCAGTCTGCAGCAGGTGAAATCAATTTCCAGAAACCGCGACGCAATTGTCTAAGCAAGACAATATTTGTTGGTACAAGCTCCTTAAAATAGTTCCTTCTTGTTCTAATACCTGTTCAATCAACAATGTGTTGAAAAAATCATACCTGCAAAGAAATAATCTATTACATAATAGTTTTGTGTAATTTACCCAATCCTTTCAGCGCAATTTTCATTCGAACTTTTACACTTAATTCCAAAAGCAAATAAAAACAAAAATAACAAAAAAMTTAAGGTTAACATTAAAAAGGTCTACTTTATTTGCAGCTCAATGCTCAATTGTCCTAAGCTAGAAAAAGTCATAAAAAATTCACACACAAAGAAAATCCACTTGAAAACGAGACGAAAGTTGCAGTTGATGAAATACGAATGAGTAGCTGGTGATGTAAACTTTTTATTAGCAAAAAATACACAAAAGAAAAATAATAAAAAAAACAGCAAGTCAGCATTACAAAGTGAGTTTTTTCACTCTTTCTAAATACTCACACACCCGCCTGCAAGCTCAAAAGCGACTTCATACACGCGATTTTTCTACACCACGATTCACATGCGTGCCCTATGGCGTATACGTAACCATACTGAGCAGCTGGTTGAGTGGGCGTAAAGCCTTTGCAAGCACATATCCGACTGCATAAGCTAATGAAAATTTCGATATGTTATACCATCAACGCGTTGAAAATCAACCCATAGCGCTTTTTGTTGTTATTGCAGCTCAACTAATTTCACCTCATGTTGCATTCGTCGTCTGCTCGCCATGATCGCCATAGCACTATGCAGCATAATTAAATTCAATTTATCACCCATCTGTTTTATAATTAGTGAATTTTACTGCGCAACCACAAGCATCAATAAATGTCACTGACGTTTTGTTGGTCTGCTATTTCTCGTTTTTATTGCATACTCATTTGGTTATGTAAATAAACTGCTGCTGAAAATGGCATGCGAGAGTATTTAATGAAATTACAGTTTTAATGTGGCTTTATTCACATTTATTGAATTAATTAATATTTCTAAAACTAATAACTTGTCTGTTTATGATTTTTTATTAAATTAATTTCAATATAATTGAATTTAAATGTATGCTGCTGTGTGTACATTTGGAAGTCAGAAAAACACTTGTTTGGGAATTTTTTCTCAAAAGACATCTAGTTGAATAAATTAATAAAAAATAATGTAAATTTACAAAATTTTATGAACTTTAAGAATCGGTGAACTATTTTGAAACATTTTTGACATCCTTGAGCGCGTATCCGATCTCTACAAGAAACTTCAAAAAATTATTGTCTAAGGGCGCAGAAGATTTTTACTAAAAATTATATAAAACAATACAAAAAAAATTCTTATTACTGTGATGAATGCCTAGTCGGATTTTTGACACAATGAGCTATTAATTAAGACTATAATTTTCTACAATAGGAGATTTGTTGAGATTGAGTCCGTCTTGGTTTCGTGTAAAKAAGATTTTAGCTTTGTCAACTCGTTTTCCTTTTCGTTCCCGTAATTGTTCCTGTGACCGGTAACCGAAATCATGGAGTAGTGGAGTTGACCTGTTAGTGAACTGTAAGGTTTCCTGCAGTTATTGGCGATGCTGTACTCAAACTGTGGTATCGACAAAGCCAGTTAGACGGACTGGCTATGAGTTTATATAGTTTTTTCAGCATCCTCCCATAGTTATTCAATCTAACTTCAGAGACTTTCTTTATATTTAGTACTTTCACATGGTAGATCCTGGCTAAATTTGGTAWACGGATAGTAATAGAGGTATTGCGTTTATTGAAGTATACCTAAAAATTCAGTTTGGTAAGTTTGATATTGATTTCAGCCCTTAAGTATTTTGCACAGAAATTTTTGTACTACTAAGTGAGGGAAGATTAAATTCATATATATTTGTTTTACTCATMAAAAGCATTAACTTTCGTAGAGCACTTTCCTTAATCTCACTGATTGTGGAAAGAACCATCCCTGGGACCATCAAAATTATATTTTCTGTATATACAATTGTTTTCCCTCCTCCCTCCATTGAAGTAGTCTTCCATTCAGCACCACCAACCATAAAAGCGAAGAAAAAACACATCCTTGAGAAGTCAGTTTCAGTTATTAAATAAATCTTTCGCCTCTTACTAAATATATCAAAAAAACAAAAAGGCGTGTGAGATTTGCAGTTCAATCGGTCCATCCGTTTTGGAGAAATTTTCCTTACCGACTTTGCTAATTTTGCAAATAGCTCTTTGACAAAAGGTGTTTGAAATTTTTGGGAGCTTAATACACCAAGTTACAATTTTCTTACAAATACCCACATATCCTCTAACTATAGTCAGGATATAGTTCAAATAGTTATCCTCTAACTATRGTTCATTATAGTTCACTTGATACAAAAATCGATTTTTTGAAATGACTAAGTCGATTAACCTCCTAATACAATGTAAAATATATTTATTTGAAGTAGGGCAAATCAAATTTTTTTTGTGTTGGCTTTATTTACAGAATAGAAATACAGAAGTGTCGAACAATACTTAATTGCCACCATGTTCGCATTTGGAATATCAAACCTAATTATAAGCCCTTCTAACATAGTCGTTCCATCAATGAAACTATTTTGAAGCATTACGAAAAGGAAAAAAWTTCTTATTTATTCGAAATTCCTTTATTACTGCTCAACATATCTATTAATTAATGTATATGCTTTTCATTTAACAGATATCTGATGATGATCGAATGAGCTTAACTACAGCCGTATCTGATGAAGATGATGGCGAAAGTGTCATGGCGTCACCATATAAAGCAAAGGCAACTGGAACTGCTGCTTCCTCATTCAACTGTACTGGCGCTGTACGCAAAGCCGGGTGAGTCCTATTCTTAATAAGATTAAAATATGGAAGAAACGCATTAAAAGAAAAGCTAAATAATCTCAATCTAATATGACAGTTAGAAGATTTATAAATATTTATTTCATTTAAAAAAGGAAAACTTGTCGTCTGTAACAAATTATTGTAATTATGGTAYGGGTCTCTGCTAAGCTGATTCCCAAACCAAAATTCATACAGCTGTCTGTTTAAGTGATGTCACATTTGTAGACTTTTACTTAGAAAAATTAATAAATACGATTCCTACAAAAATGCTCCCAKTAATGACATTATCAACYAATATAATTMTATTYAGCTTAAGGGGTTACATGGGTTTCCTCGGGAAAAAAACAGTTTTTTTTTTCAACAATGTTTTTTCTCAAACAAAAAATTAAGTATTGTTTTAGATTTTTTTCTGTTTCAAACACACACTATTATAAAGAAATTCTGGAAATTTGGAAAAAATATTTTAAAGTCGGCCCTTGCGACGCCATTCCCGGTGACCCCTCGGAAAAAAGATGCGTCCGCTTTGCCAGAATAACCCCTAATAGGATCATCTAAAGTGAAAAATACGTGTTTTAGTTAAAACCTTAACTTAGAACTTGGACGAAGCTGAAATTAGCTTAATATAGTTCTAATCGGAAAAAATTCTTCGTCCAAGTCTTTAAGAAATGTACCTCAAAGACCTGTATGAAATTGCATAAAGATCAGTTAAGTAGTTCTTGGGAAATTTTTCCACTTATAAAACACGAAACTGTGTGTGAAAAAGCGTACTTAACCTAGCTAGCCTCAAGGRCATAAGTTCTCAAGGCTGTATCTCTTACTGGTATTAATTTACTACAATATTCTGGAGGTGCTGTAGAATTTAATAAGACAATAAAAGAATCCTTTTTTGAACTCTGCAAACCCATGTAACCCCTTAAAGAAAATATTTTGCTTGCGCCTGAATGTATACTAGACAATTTTACAATAATTTCAATTATAATATCCACATTTAGTTAAGTCTCTAAATGTAAATTTTATATAAATTTCAGTTTCTTATCGGTGAAAAAATGGCTACTCCGCAAAAAGCATCAAATCGAATTGGCACGCAAACGAGGCTGGAAAGGCTATTGGGTTTGCCTCAAAGGCACCACACTACTCTTCTATCCGTGCGATTCACGCGAGGGTCGTAGCGTTGAAGCGGCACCAAAGCATTTAATTATTGTTGATGGTGCGATTATGCAACCAATACCGGAGCATCCCAAACGTGATTATATATTCTGTTTGAGTACAGCATTCGGTGATGCGTATCTCTTCCAGGCGCCATGTCAGGTGAGTGCATTAAAAGAGCGTGTATTCATGCATATACATACCTTGCTATGTGTATGTATGTATATATTTATATGTGTATACTTGTATATCAACGAGCATATTTGCTTGTATCCGTAGCGTAGCATACAAACCTACAACAGTGCAGAAGAAAACCCAATAAATAAGACAGGCGTCGAGTAGTATTATCCATTAGAGATATTGCTTTCACTATCAGTATCATCAATGGCTATGCTATCATCTAGCTCAATCAGTCACATACTCTTGCATCTATACATATTCCATTCCTTATTAAAGCTGTTTTTTTGAGAATATATAAAACTTAAAGTAAATGAAATCAAATATTGCAGCGCTAGATTGTGGTGTTAGGTAGATTACGCTGTAGTCTTGCTAAAAGAAAATACATCAAATTTTCTTTTACTGAAGTAATTGATGCGGTATATTTCACAAACTCGTTTAGAAATATTTCGGCTTCTTTATTCCCTTTTATACTTGTGCGAAATTTTAGTTGTTTAAGTCATGCTATTCTATTGTTATCCACTCATGCAGAAAAATTCTAAATAAAAMATAATGAATAAAGGAAAGCAGAAGGGTTGCCTACCTTTAGGATCAATACGTCAGTGGAATCATATTTTAGCAAAGTCGCACACCACATATTCYTAATTTATTGGCGACAAACTGAAGTTTGTCTAAAACAATGCTGTATTATGTGATTATTTAACAAAATTATGGAGACCAGATACTTCTCCATGGTATTTTCATTCAGTATATATTTTCATTTATAACCCTTTTCGARATATTCCCAAAAATATTTTTCCAGTGGCCTAAAACCGTTCCTTTAAACGTCCATCAGCCAAAGATCTATATATTTCGTGAAGATTTTTCGTGTATGTTCRCGAAGCAGTAGATTATGGCTTACTTCGAGCTATTTCTCTTCTTCTACTACAAATGATTTTTAAAACATTTCTGACACACAAAAAAGCTAAACCACAGAAAAACACGGGTGGAGGACGGCTAGAGAAAAACACGGGTAAACGGAAATCTCTTTGTGCAGACTCCTCACTATTTTCATTGTAAACATGCATTGAAACTTTTTGAAAACTTGATTGATCTATCATGCTCTCCAAAGAGACATCCTAGATCAAGCTAAATTGGTTCATTTGCAAGAAAAAAAAAAACACATCAATATGAAGAATTTATTGTAACATTTTGGATTCCCTAAATCCCACAGCTAATCTTCAGAAGGACCAACAAAACTCGATAAAACAAAAAATATATTCCAAAAGAATACACGAAAGATTAAGGAACCTCGATATCAATCGCATGAAGTTATATTTTGATGAGACTCAGTGCCATTTGTGTGGTGTTAGGCCACAGAAAAACCGAATGTAACTGTCKCCCTGATGAGTTAGCAAGGAAAGACACCCTCGGCCCGCTATCATTACCATAGAATACTTGCAGAAACAGATCAGTGCTCCACTCGCCTCGTATGTTCTACACTGCTGAATATCTGGGCTTAGCGGGAGCACAGCGAGCACTGCGATACCATCAGTTCATGYGCTATCTCAGGATCATCTTGGTCCAAGTGTGATCGTAAAATACGCCAAGTCCKTCCATACSTCGKTGCGAGKTGCGCCGAATCGACTCTTCACGGACTCTTTGCAGAATGTGAATTTTCGTAATAAAATTGAACGAATTTAAAATATTTTGTAGGCGTAAGTCTTTCCGTGAAGAAATGCCAAACAATACTAAAGAAAATAATATGACAGMTTGACACAACTCATGCGTTATCTGTCAAAAAAAGCAAAAAAAAAAAACTACTTCTACTTGGAACACCCGYAATTCAGCAAGCCTCGGACTTCTCTTAGGTATACCACTCTGCTTTTCGCTGATTCGGTCGTATCTAAAATAAAAGTTATAATATAAGTTCACACAAACTTTATTCTCTGCCCAAATCTGTCTCACAAATTTATTAAAAAATTATTAAAAATTAAACACAAATTCTCAACAAGCATCGCAAGTGCACACTTTCAGAGCGCTCCATTCYCTATTCAGTTGCATATTGTTATTTAATATGGATATCTCTATTCTTTGCGCCAATATTTGACAGCATTTTAGTTTCGCAGTCACGAACGGCACGTACTTGCCTAACTGCCTTATGACCCTGCGAATAACTTCACCTACGAACGAGCGCAAAAGCAGCGACACATGCTTACGCACTCATTCACACAAAGCCATATGCARTGCGAGAAAACCGAAATCTCTACATGCCAGCAAAGTAGTGAAATCATCACATGACTTGAATGAAATTTCCATTAAAGATTTGCGCACAAATAAAAATGAAATGAAATCAAATATAAAAAAATTAAATAAAATAGAGAACAGAAAATAGAAAATAGTGAATAATATGTTAGCAGGCAAGAAGCAAGGAAGTTACAGAAGCCAAATCGAAAAATTCAAGCTAAATTTGAGCGCTTTCAGCGGCGTTTATGCGCCGAACATAGTCAAATCTGGTTCGTGCATTTTTCAGTATTTGCCAATATTTTCCATTTACAAACGAATAATACGTTTAAAGCTTACACAAATACACACGCAAATTCCCACACAAATACGCTTGAAACGCACACACATACATGGACTTGAGTAAACATAAACACGTCGGTATTTTGATATGCAATTCGCTCTCGGCTGCGCAGCTTAGAGGCGTAGGTGAGCTTTAATATGCACACATACACACACATGTATGCATATTTGCGCATGGATAGGTAAATTTATTTATTCACAAATTTATTTGATTTTCAGCCGAGGCAAGGCAATAAACATTTATTTTAATAGGATTTCTATACATTTATTCATTCATATGCAGAATAAAGCGTGAATTCATATGAAACTTTAAAGCAATGTTTGGACAAATAAAAATATTAGTTTGTAGCCTAATTTGAAACGTMAATTGCCCCAAGCGCCTTGCCTTGCAATGTACACAGTGCTGCCATGTTAAAAGGCTAAATATTTTTGTGTGACATTATTATTATTTTTTGTTGTTTTGCTTAATACTA
>NW_017535274.1:247172-248099 GCF_001853355.1 Bactrocera latifrons
AGCTTACATTTGCGATAATTATTGAGTGAACTTGCAATAAGCTTGAGATATTTTGAAGATATGTAGAATTTTATTTCTTACTTTTAATCTAAACATTTCAACCAAGGCTCTCAAATTATCAAATTAATTGCTGTTAGGCCGGCGGACAGCTCTTTTACAATCRTTTCCGCAAAAATTTATTATAACTTCTTCACTGAATAAAATATTTCGTCAATTTTTCTTCTGTGGGACCGCACTAATTTTTATGTTGAACGGCAAAAGCTTTTCCCTTCCATATGTGGACCCTTCTAAGGAAAGGATATTTACTAAATCACCGAATCATCCGCGGACTAACATTTAGGCACTTGGAGCCATGGCTACGGTCATTCCAATCTTCCATTCACCTGTTTTAAGTGTCAACTGCAAAAACTGTTGTGTCTTCAGCATWATTTTTGTTTTATCGATTTCGGCTCATTTTTTAGAATACCATTCGCTRGATTGTTGRGTAGTTWCATAGTCACATTCATAAACACACATCTCGTCTCCGGTAMTGAAGCGTAGGATGGATGTAAKACCCTCAGCTACGTTATCARGCATCTCTTTTRCGAACTCTACTCGTCGTCGCTACAAGTATTATGGCACGGTTTTAGCATTGATACACAGCACCGATCCCTAAGCCGTTAAGGTCGTCTGCTATGTCTCTGATACCGATATGATGGTTTTCAAGCACAGATTCTTTAACTTTTTCAATATTATCGTTAGCAGAGGTAGATGGAACAAGTTTCGATGCCCACACAGCCCTCATGGAACACTATGGGCCACTTAAATATTTGTGTTCGTGATAAAGTAGATTACTAAACCACTACTACTAAACAAAATTTGGAACGTTTTCAATGGTTTTAAGCCATCTCGTTGGATTTTTTTTTTTTTTTTTTTTTTTTTTTTTTT
>NW_017535274.1:248188-270427 GCF_001853355.1 Bactrocera latifrons
CGCAAAATAGTGAAGGCCTTAAAAGTWAGTCATGTTACATAGCCAAAAAATTGCAACAACAACAGCGAAGAGAAAAGCAAAATTAGAAGAAAACACTGCTCCAAAGTCTTTAGCGTGCAGCGGAAGGCACAATGGAAACGCCCCGAGCAGTGCACATGAATTTTCGACTACTTAAAAGC
The DNA here is from genome assembly GCF_001853355.1 of Bactrocera latifrons. NCBI lineage: Eukaryota > Metazoa > Arthropoda > Insecta > Diptera > Tephritidae > Bactrocera > Bactrocera latifrons. The sequence continues at coordinate 248,368 of NW_017535274.1, forward strand.
ACGGCTCCAAGCGTCTACATGGACTATAGCGCCTGCCACACCAACACACATGCACACAAACAGCTTAAATGCAGCGAGTGGATATTCATTGCAGAATTTGTTTGTGGTGCCATTTTGAGTTGGTTTTTTTTTTCTTGTTTTTCTCTCTGTATGAAGTGCGTTCAGCAAGGACATTTTAGAGGCGCTTAATAATGCACCGATGCACCAAAGCAGCGCTGCGAGCGTGATTGTGAGCAAGGATAAGTTGATATGCGTTCAAGACTGGGGAGAGTATGTGTGAGTTTGAGTTTGGCTGCGTGTATATGAGTTTGTTTGTTTGTATATGTGTGTGTTGGTGCAAGTTTACTGTCTGCAGGCGATGGCCACACTCATAATTAATGCTTACTGCACAAGCAGTGTGAAAAGCTCGCTTTAMGCTTGCAACACAAACAGGCATACAGTGAGAATTAGAGTGCGGACGAGCATCTAATTGTGGCGTACAGCACACACACACACACACATACACATGTCATATTTGCCAGTTCCGATTATGCAGCGGGGTCCGCAAGCGTACGAGGCTGCCTGCCCGTAAGGCCGTGTTTATGATTTCTAAGGCGCTGTCATCGCTTTGGAGAGGTCATTTTTCARTTGCGTGCAAAATTAAGTGGACGACCGCCGAACATTCCACCCACCGACCAAGCAATGCCAAAACGCACACATGACACATACTAACCCACACGTGCAGGTGTGTACGTGTGTGTGCGTTATGCAAATATCCTGAAACCATGTGCGCCTGTGTTGGGCAGCGCAATGCAAGCGCATAAAATTTCACTAACAAAACCGAAAATGACCGCGAGCAATGAACTTCTATGCTACACCCTCTCCGCCTGCCCGCCATTCTTAGCCACTGCACGCTATAGAGGCGGTTTTTTGTCTTTGCTGCCGCCGGCAGCTATTCGCACAGCGCAAACAACTTTTCTATTCATTGCCTTGACATATGCGCGCTGATTTATACCGATTTGGCTGCTCAAAGTACGTATGCTGCTATATCCAAGTACGTATGCATGTGTGTTTGAGTAAATATACGAGTGCATATGTATGTGTTTTTGTTATTGCAGTTACATACCTGCGGCTCAATGCTGCATTGAGAATGTTTTAAAGTTGCAGTTGGCAGGAACAAATTCGAAAATCTACAAAATCGCTGTTTTCTAATTAGGCTGCATGGCTTGAAAATGTTGCTTAGCAACGAACATATGTATTTGCATGGAGGCGAAGTCTGAACTTTTCAGTCAAATTAGTGAGTTACAGCCATTACTCTTTGCCATGACTTTTCTCTGACCGGAGCGAGAGGCGACTCTATTGGTAGTAACCATAATGACGAAGTGAATTTTCTTGCAATTAACATTGTATTCAGTCTATAACTATGGATATACTTACGTCCGGTTCTTATTTTTCAGCATTTCATCGTTTATTTAAGAAAACCAGTTTCTCATATACAAACYTTATCGATCACCATAGAAAGTTCTTTGTCTTCCAAGTAAAAAAAAGTACGTTCGGTAAACTAAGGCTGCTTACCATAAACTTGAACCAAATACGATGACCTTCAATTCAGAATTTCTTCTTCTATTAAAGCATAAAAATTTTTGCACTCAAATATTAGTCCATATAGGAGCTCATGATCTCTAGAATRAGATTAAAGAACATAAAAATCCAAGCTTTTAAACTAGTCATGACTTTCTTTGAACTATTTTATCAGTTATTCTGCTTATAATCATATACATTATTTCCAATTTCAGGTTGAATTAGAAAACTGGGTAAACAGTATTCACAGCGCCTGCGCTGCGGCATTTGCACGACACCGTGGCAAAACAGGCACTTTGCATTTGCTACAAGAAGAGATTTTCCGCTTGGAGAAAGCCATCGAATCGGTAAGTGAATAAAATTGATTTTATGTATATCAGTCAGACTAAGTCAAAAGAGAAATTGTTTTGTACATACATACATATTAAGAGCAACATACATATTAATAACTAACTAGAGTTCCATTATTCTAGTAAACTTTTTTTAATTTTTCAATGTTTTAAATGTGACATTAATTTCTCTCAAATATATGGGATAGTATCCACGTGACAATATTTTCTGCTACCACCTTCCCTTTCGTGTGTTGTTGAGGTTCTAGTCTCTTCATTTTCTATTGAGTTGATCTCGATTCTCTTCCTTCAAATTTGACGCTGTTTTTGTAAAAAATCCTTTTCTTAAGTAATTGCAGAATATTGTCGGCAACTATACCTAAAACTTACTGAACTCGTACATGGTATCTTGTGCATAACTAATTTCCCGCCTAGGTTTAGGTATGTTCGCGTGTTCATTTCCCGTTTCGGATAGCYTTTGTTAGCAAGAGGTGAGAACCAGAGCCATTTCTTACTCAAGTTATAAATATATATCRGAAAGTTAAGCGTAATTGCAGTCACTGCCGATTTGGAATGTTTAGCTTTGAATATATATWTTTTTTTTAATCTACTGCCGAAGAGAGTCTTAGATCTGMTTTCCTTCGGAGCATCGTTTTCTACAAATTTGCATTGCATTTAAAAATTTTAAAATCATTAAACTAGTACCGCTTGAACTGAAGTGCTTTTAATGCTGCAAATTTCTGCAAAATTATGGACCGACATMCATTCCGTTATACAGCTGACGCCTTGTCATAATCATCTTGCAGTTAAATGCATGAGAAACTCAAGCTTTGTAACGATATTCAGAAACTATTGTCAGTTGGCATCTGCGCATATACATATATATAAGAGTATACATATATTATACATACATTGGGGTGAGACAAAAGCAAATCTATATAATTTATATAATTTTTTAATTGAAATCACACTGAGCTCGACTTTTTACAATATTTTATGCTCAGCAAGATTCCACCATGAAGTAATTTTTTSTAGTTTTATCCATATCTTTATACACTAAACTGGGTGTGTGTGGAAGTGAACTAGTCTCTTAGTTTTGCAGATACCAACCTAAAATTTCGCACACGTAAATTTTTTTCAAAGAAGCTGCACATTTGTYGGAATCAACCATATTGGACAGCTTTAGCATATAGCTATCATACTRTATAAATTTTCCCATCCAACTCAAGTCCTTGTATGGAACCCYTTTTCATTTTTGTTGAAATATCTTCACAAAATTTGGTACATATTATCTTTGAAAGCGACGGTATAATCTCTGAATAAATTGTTCAGATCAGACCACTATAGCGTATAGCTRCCTTACAAACTGATCAACCAAAATCAAGTTCTGGTATGAAAAACTTYTTTATTCGAGAAGGTATAGTCACGAAATTTAGTATACATTATTATCTAAGATATTTCTATAATCTCYGAAGATGCTGTTCAAATCGGATCACTACAGCATACAGCTGACATACAAACAAATCATTTAAAATCAAAATAAAGATATTTTCATACACTTTTGTGCCATAAAAAATGGACTTGTGCAGGGTATTATTGCTACGGCGCAGCCGAACCTTTTTTGTTTTTTGTTTTTTTTTTTTGTTTGCTGTTTTTTCTATATAAAAGTTCATTTTAACGCATTAATTCATTGTTTTAGTTTTTGACCCACCTTAATGCAGATCTACACACACCCAAAAGTTGGCAAATTAAAAGGAAAGAATTAAAGTGAGCGCATAAAATAACGAGAAATCGCTAGAAAAGCGACGAAACATAAAACCAGCGAATGCGCTTGCAGTAATACAGTTATCTGACAAGCTGCAACGAATGTCCGAAGCACTTGCTGACAGCGTAGCTCGTTTGCGTAATAACATGCACAGCTGTGGCAGAATTTATGAGCGTAATTTGCTGTCCACAAGCGTTCATGAACTTGGTTTAATTAGCAGTTAGACGAAAAAACAGCATAGAGCCCGCTACAACAACAATAATGCTGTATTTTAAGTTGCTCTAGCTGCCTTGTTAGCGGCAAGYACTTACAAGCTAAGCATAACATTGTTTTTTACTGTTATTGGCACWATCCAATTGGTCACACAATTGCCATACATAACGCTGCTTATGGGTATGTGTGTGTGTATAAGTGCGTAAATTTGTTGCCAGTCATCATTTACATATTGTATTTGATTACCCAATGTGATTTGTGCCAYCGACTGCCCATTTGCCTTGCTCCCGCCTGCCATACACATTTCTCCAGTTGCGCCACAAAGTATGCTACAAATTATTCCCAAGCTTGGTTGGTGCACAAAATCGTATTTTAAAATTACTACAGGGATTTCTATTTATAGTTTTGTTTTGCTGTCATACGTACCGTTCCTGTTGTTGTTGTTGTATGTGTGTKTGCGTCATGCGTTTGCCCTCAGCGGATGACCGAAAGGCAACGTAAATTTTCTACCAAGAAAACAAATCACAAATTGCAATTACAAAGCTACACACACCCACGCACACAAACACACGAGCAAGCAAATTGGCACATAAATAAAGGTGCATACATATATATAAGGTCACTCATTTATACATACTCCTCAGCCTTCGGACACTAGYTTCGCTCTCTTCAACTCTGCTTTCCACTTGAGTTACTTTTGCCGAGTTGAGTTTCATGTGCCGTCATATGGTCACATGATAGAAATACAATAGACGTGTGTTTGTATGTGTGGCTGTGTGTGCTGTTATTGTCCTTCTGTCGTCGCAACATAACTGTCAATGTAAGATTTATATGTTTGTATGTGAAAAGCCATTGGTGCCGTCGAGTGACCCAATCAGTTGAGYTGCTCACATCACTCTGCCATCCACATGAATTTTTGCCATGCAAGATTTATCGACCATAAATGCAGTATGTATGAGTGAGTGTGAAAACTTAGAAACGCAGAGAATTTGATGACTAATCGGGAAGTAGTATCCGAGTATGTCATTTTGGCACTAGTGCTATATGACTCTCTTTTCCTTTGAATGTAATATTTATAACAATTACAGATTTCGAAGATAACGCTGGTAAAAAATTGCCACATATGTATGCCATTCCTTATCAGTTCATACCTCGCTGGTTGTACTCGGTATACATATATTGTATTTGTATTTGTATAGACATGACTTAGGTCCAACAACCATATATATTTCCCGACGCTCCTCATGGTGCTGATCTGAAGTCGCATCGTAGCCAATCCCGTCTAGATTGGAAATTGCTTGGCAGGGATGTAGCTGTGTTGATAAAAATGCAAAAATATATTACTCCGAAAGACTCYGAATTATTCTTAACAAGGTGTAGTTGTATTCGTAAATATATATGCGGCTACAATTTTGCCAAAATTTAAATATATGTTACTCCGAAAGACTCCTAATTATACTTTTGCGAATAGCTTTCGATAAAAAAGAAAATATGTGTGACTTCGAAAGGCTCCGAAATATTTTTTGCAAAATKCGGTTATGGTCGTACGCATACATGTGTATATGGAGCTAGTTATTTCCAATGCAAATATGTGTTCCTCCGACAGACTCCGAATTGTATTTTTCCAAAAGTGATTGCGGTCGCAAGTATATATGCGGCTATATGTTTGCAAAAAATGAAATATGTATGTTACTCCGAAAGACTCCGATTTATTTAAAAAAAATTSGATTGTGATTGTAAACATATGTGGGGCAAGTTTGTTGTAAAATTGCAAATAAATATTACTCCGAAAGACTCCGAAAAATATTTTTCATCGTGCCACTTATGTTCAGTGTTTTAATATTTTTTAGCAAAATTGCAATTAAAAGAAAAAACTTTATTTTTTTTTTATTTTTTACTTAGATCTTTTTAATAACTGACAGCAATAGTGTTACAATTCAATCAAGCGCTAAGCTATACATATAACTAACATTGAATCTTTGAACAGCGCAGCTAACGAGTGACAAACTTCGCAAACCACTAACCCGTGTCATACTAAAGAACAACTCTTTATTAGACCAAGCAGCTCCGGACACCAAAGCTACAAACTATGCATTCAAGCTAGCTGGTCGTATGTGGCATTTATGACTTTGTGCAATATTTATGCGCAAACCAGAAAAAAMCCCATTTGTTTTCAATTTTATGCTAAGCCCATCGCCAATTCAGCTCTTTGCCATCTCAATCAGCACTCTTTGGGGACATTGTTTTATTTCCTTCATTTCTTCTTTTATTTTTTTCGTTTCATTTGCATCGCTATTAGCATTTCTTTTTCATGCGAACTTTGTAAAGTTGATTTTCGTATTTTTTTACTTTTCCGATTTTTTTTGTTTTTTTTTTTTTTTTTTTTTTTTTTTTTTTTTTTTTTTTTTTTTTGTTTGCTGTTTTTTCTATATAAAAGTTCATTTTAACGCATTAATTCATTGTTTTAGTTTTTGACCCACCCTAATGCAGATCTACACATACCCAAAAGTTGGCAAATTAAAAGGAAAGAATTAAAGTGAGCGCATAAAATAACGAGAAATCGCTAGAAAAGCGACGAAACATAAAACCAGCGAANGTCTATTTCAATTTGGTCTCGGCGCCCTACTCTGCATTCATGGCAATACCGTGTGAAAATGCCGTCGGTGGTATGAAAAATTAAAACTTCCTGTGCATATGTGAATTGATTATTTAGTTGCTGCTGCCAGAAGCCAGCACCGGTGTGGTGTCACTTTTTCAACTTTCTCTTTGTTTTACTTTTCAAATTTGCATTTCGATGCTCATACATTTGTCAACTGTTACGATGATTTTAAATTTCATTTCTCAAATAAATTTAATGAGGGTGAGTTTAAATAAAATCCAATTACTGTTCGGTTGTATCTTKCACACATTTTACCGTAAATTGAATTATCGAAGAATTTTCTGAAAGAAAACTGGGAACGAAAAGTAACTAGAAAGATAATGGAAAAAAAGCAGGTTCTATTATTAATGAGGTAAATAGATAGAGTCTAATAAAGTCTTATTAGTGAATCCATCRGGTATGAAAATATCTAACACAGTCTTTAATATCAATATGAACAYGTTGACTTTAGTACACAAAATAAGGAAGAAAGACACATACTACCTTAAAGCTACACATGAAATATAACAAAATAAATATGTGGGATTTCCTTGCCCAAAATTCAAAAGAATTTAATATAGCAATATCCAATATTTAATAAGCAAATAAATGCAAAAGAACTCCCAGCTAAAATTTATATCTTTCTTCTTTATAATTTGCCAATCACAAATATTTTAAGCGAATATTTTGCAATAATTAAAATTGCGTAAGAAATATAAATATGCATACTTCAGTTACCACAATTACGTAAAATTTGCAGAAAATTTTTAATTGAAGAAAACTTTACTTTTGCWGAGAGATTTTTTCACATTTTCAACYGCTAACAACCGACTTCAACGCATTTAGCTGCTGACAACAGGCGCACATACAAACATACGTCRCACACATTTAATATACAGCAATTCTGCGCTTGTAGCCCATATCATAACAACTGCACTCATACACACACACATACACGCATGTGTGCCATTATAGTCGTTTGTCATAGACTGTTCACTGTGATTCTCAACTCCCTGTTGGCTCACTTGCCACAGTTGCGTTTTAATATGACACTCGACCCATATTTCATTGCTAACAATACATGACGACTATAAACGCACAAATTACTTGCGGATACAAGTGTGTATAAGTGTATGATTACAGTGGCAAATGTGCTGTGCGTATTTACATAAACAGTTGTATGTAAGTGTCTTTATACATATTTACATATATGTATGTGTGTATGTGCAACTGGTTCAAAATTATATTTGTGAGTAGGTATGTTTGTGGCATAACGTAGGTACCAGCAGTTGGTGAGCTTGAGTCTAGATGCTTGCGCAGTTCTTGGTTGAATACCGAAAAAGCTTAATCTGCAGTGTTGATGTTGTCTTTCAGTTCCTCTTTTTACTTAAAATTTATCCGTATTTTATTTAAAGGTTAGCTGGCAACACCGAAATTAATTTTTCGGCATGTTTTTCTACAAAAAAAAAAAAAAACTTTTAATTCGGTCCTTATTATTTTAAGCAAAAAATTACATCTGATAATAAGTGGCAACCCCATATTAATAATTAGTAAATATAATAATTCAGGCCTTTAAACCTTTAGTATGAAGCTCTACATGTGATTCATTGTAATTAAATAAAAAATAAAATAAAAACTATAAAAAAGTATGTTGGCAACCCTGAGCAAAAATGTGTATGTTATGTAATTTTTCGTTTTTGCGAAAATTATATTTTATACATGCACATATATTATATTAGAAATTAGCTATACTTTAAGTAAACATAGCCCAAATATTAAAAATAAATGGCAACCCTCTGTGTCATAACTGAAAAAAAAACAATATTTTTAAAAACTACGAAAGTATATGTAGTATTTTTACTGTCAGCATAAATTATTACTAAATTTTCAAAATTACTTCGACATAATTCTAAAATTCTCTGAACAACGTTGTGAGAAAATGGGTATTATATAATATATCCTAAAGTATATAATTTCGTAAGTGTAAAATATTAATTCAACTATTTTAAAATAAGCAGTAACCCTATTTAAATTTTTCAAAACTAAAATATTTATTTCAATAAAAAAATTATATTTYAAAAATATGTGGCAACTCTAAACATAATTTGGTTATGTTTGCTAAAATGATAAAATTTCCAAACTTTTCAAGATAGGAATTTCACAAACAAGAATAATAATTTAAAAAAATTAAAGAAAGAATAGGTGGCAACCTTGCTCTTTAGCTTAAGCTCAATTAGGCCACAGTTAACAGCGTAGTTGTGCGTAAATTCAGTAAATTTCCTCATCCATTATATTATCAGCAGACGATAACATTTTGCATTAATTAAAACTATATGGCAACCTTATTTGTAATTAATTTTATTTTATTTCTATTACCATCCCAAATTTTCGATGCTTTTCAACAACATAACATTTTTGCAATAATTATTTTTGCACCAATATTCTTGGCAACCCTGGAAAACCAGTTACGCTTACTGCTTAAAAATGCGTATACAAACGGTTTAAACATTATTATTTTATTAGTATCATCCCCTAAGAAACCAGTTTTCATTTATTCAAAATCATAAGACAACCCTATGCGTAATAAATGCCATGCTATTTACTGAAAACTTCAGATTTTCGGCGCTTTTCAACGGTATACTGTTTCTAAGCATTTTTATCCGACTTTAAATTTTAAAATCTGGCAACCCTGTTGAAAAAGTCACGCTATTATGAAAAAATATATTCAAAACCGGCTTAAAGAAATATTATGGAGATTTAATCCTCATAATTTTTTAGAATTAAGAGCAGTCACTACTGACAAGTAACAGCTGACAATACAATTTTTTTGTTAATTAGTTTTGTGCTAATACATTTTTATAGTGTTGCTGAAAAAGCTGTGCTAACTCTTAAAAGAATATATTGACAAACTGCTCAACCATGATTGTTTTAGGCAGTAGAAAATGTTTGCACTAATTTAGAATTCAATGGCAATCCTACTCATATAAAACTTTATTTGAAGCCCACTAAAACTTGTGAACTGAAAGACTTATCAACAATATACAAGTTTTTAGTATTTTTGTATTAATAMATTTTTAAAGCATGGCAACCCTGGTGAAAAATAACGCTAATGTTTAAACAATTTGTACAAAACCAACTTAAGAAAAATTTTATAAAAATTATTTTTTTCATTTATTATAATTTTTAGAATTATGAGCAGTCAAGGTTGACAAATGACAGTTGACAATTTAATTTCATGAATTTTGAAAGGCACCTTATTTGGAAATAAAACTGAAGTTAAGACATTTCCAGATTGCCATATTTTTTTTGTTATATTTCTTCAAAATATTTTTTCATATCTGGCAAACCTCACGAAAAGAAAATATTTCATATCTGACAACCCTAACAAAAAGTAATGTGGATTCTTATAAAAAAATTTTGCACAGACGGCTCAAGAAAATTTCCTAAAAAAATATTTTTAAAACCGCAGTACTATGAACAGTTACTTTTGACTGATGACATCTCTGATATTTGACAGTTGACAATATAATCTTGTTAAGTTTAAAATAAACTAAACTTAAAATAAAAGATTTTTGGCATATAAAATTTAAGTTAAGGCATTTAATAGTGTGCAATTTTTTAAATATTTATGTACTAATAATTTTTTTTTGTGTGGCAACTCTGCCGAATAATTTGCGCTAATAGCTACAATAAAGTAAAGAAATAAAGAAATAGCTTAAAAAAATTTGCTAAAAATATATTTTTGAAATTTCATGAACTGTCACTGCTGACAAGTGACAGCTGACACTTGACATTTTAATGTTGTGAAGCACAAAAATTGTGAAAACTATTTGCTTGGAAAAATTTGCTAAATTTATTTCAAAAACTTCTTAGGATTATGACTAGTCACTGCTGACAAGTGACAGCTGACAGTTGCTTAATTTAATAAAATTTKAAAGAATTTTGAGAATAATTTTTTTTAATTTTTCTGTATCAATAATAATTCTAGTACTCAAATGAGAGACATTTAAATATGCAACTATTTACCATTACAATTCTCTATGTGCATTCCAAGAAAAGTCCACTGAAGCCATGACGCAAACATATTATAACTTAAAATTCTACGAAATGTAGACAAGCAACCCTCCCACGCACATACACATACACCAACAGCTGTCAGTTTACTTACACATATATATTTTAGTATGTTTGTGTCCATCTCYGGTGATTTGTAAGCATAAAAATAAATTCCATCAAAGCCCTTGCACACATACACACACACATAAACGAACATATGGTGGAGATTTAATCGCCTGAGCTTACAAAATAACATATTCAAACATCTGTCTGCACAGATTTATACACTTCCTGCTATTACAAAATCGGAATCACTCTATTCTCTGCCACTTAACCGCTGCTCCCACCACTCGTACATTGTTGTTGCTTCGACTTTACTTTACTTTTCTGTTGTTGTTTTTGATTACTCATCCGCCTTGTGTCAAGGCGTCCATTTCCTCATTTCATTGTGAATTGTGCGCGCCGCTGGCGTGTCCACGTCATTGGCCTCCATATCAACGACAATGCTCAMCCACACGCATACTCACTCAGATATTATGTGTGTTTGTGATAGTCAGCCCGCAGCTTGTGCGAATATCCTGCCACTGAACGAACTATCAAAATTCAATTTGTGTTCCCATTGTAAGACTCTACGCAAAGCAAAACCAAAAAAATACATGAAATCGCATGCCTAACCAGTACAACAGCCTGCTGCCAGTGCGTTGGACTTTTGTGTGGCACCGCTCAGCGTCTGTGTGTTTATGGGCACTATTACGCTCCCTACTACACATATGTAGTTGGTGAAAAGTTGTACGGCTGTTGGTCGTTCGCGTTGGCAGCGAGCGCATAACAAGTGCTTGCCAGGCCGACAGCACAGCAAGTTCAATGAATTTCGAGCGCCTACCCCACATACACACATATGTATATCATGTGTGTGCATTTATGCCCGCAACTATCGCTCGACTAATGACTGCGCGGCTTTTGTGCTTTCCACTCTAAAGCTTTAATTCCGATTTTAATTGCTTTAAACATTAAAAAGTGTGATAACAATTTTTGTAGTTATACTTTATGGTTAGCTGCTGTTTAATTTTAATCGTAAAAGAAAGCTTAGAAAATGTTATTGCCACTAAAAATGCATAATCACCTTACTATTACTCGCTTAGCACTGTCTGAACCAAGACCAAATTGGCATGACAGAACTAAGATTTTCAATGTTTATCAAAAATATACTATTTTTCAAGTACTTTTGTAGCAATAAATTTAGAAAGCGCGGYAATCCTGTCGTACGGGTTAGGGTAATACTTAAAACGTGCGCTTAAAMATAAATTTCTAAATTTCCCAAAAGTTACTTTTTACACTTTGTAAACTTACTTCAAGTCACTGTAGTAACACTTTGCTGACAGTTGACAATTTCAGGGCATAAAGTTTGAGAATTTTTATTTTTAATTCTGAAAATTTTTTTTCGAACCCACCACTTTTCATTTCTGCATAGAAATGTCATGCATAATCTGCATAAATGCAGATATATCCTTTTCAATGAAGGCGTTTTTTACGTGACTGAACCCAAACCCAGCGCACAACCCTGGGGAGGAATGGTTCACTCTAGCTCACCTTCTCACTTTTCTCACCTTAGCTCACCTTCTCACTTTTCTCACTTTAGCTCACCTTCAAACACATGTTTTTTGGCTACCCAGAGGATACTTGGTCCAAGACCGAAAGTCGTGAGTTGCTTGAGCCATATGTAAACGTATCATTTCCAGCCAAACCCTAGTGAATGGCACTCGAGAGAACTTTCCGCACTTAAATGAACTTCTACACATGACTCCATTATCCGCATAAGTACGTACACAGTATATTAAAATGCACATATGTATTATTCATCAGCGAAATGTAAAATGTTAAATAGAACTGTTTTTTAGTATTTTCTTTTTCTTAYGATATTCTGCTCAACCATCAGAAATCAGCTACAACTTCGATATATTCTCAACCGCAAATTTTAAGTTTGTTGGAATGATTTTTTTCGAACAACGCTATCATTGTTTGATTTTTTGAACTTTTTTGCAATATCGAAATATTTTTTAAAGCAGCTTTTTCTAAAAATTGCTTTTGTTTTCCAAGGCCCGCCGCACTGCATAATGTCTTATTTCACAGTGCAGRTCGCTTATTCGATTAAGCTCTTGCCAGATGATTATCTAAAAATTACTTCAAATTTTCCCCAAACAGACCTGTTTGATTTGAAGATTTCCAGCACGAAAGTTTTGTAAGGAAGAAGAAAGTCTAAGTTAGGAATATGTATTGATAYTAACATTAAGAGATACCATAGATCATATAATTTTGCGTTATAAAGGTTGATCCATCTCRAGGTTCCCTGCTTTTTTTAAGAAAAACCMCMAAAACTTCAAATTCARTGRGGAATGTTTATTCTTAAAGCWCATTCTTTGGCATTTATTTTTTGAAGATTATCTCCATCACAGGCCACAGCTGMAACTCAGATGGTCCATCAGTAAGACACGTGATGTTTTGCTCCAAGGACTGAATTGAAGCGARATTGTTCRCGKAGACTTTAGACTTTACATATCCCCATAGAAAAACGTCTAGCATGTGAAATCACATGATCTTTGCTTCCAATCGACCGGCAAACATCGYGAAATTGTTTGCTYACCGAAGTGTTCTCTCAATAARTCCATTGATTGATATGCGATGTGCGGAAGGTGACGCCGTTTTGTTGAAACTAAATGCCAATTTCAGGCATCAAGTAGACGGTTTTAATGGCGCAATAGTGGTTGCAATTTACGTTTACGTTTTCACCGTCAACATTTTTGAAGAAATATGGAGCGACGATTCCACTAGTTTCACTGCGTACTGGGCGTCATCTATTCGATAGAATATTATCCAATGATAAATGTTGGGTCTCAAGATGGGTGATGGTGTTGCGAATAGTAAGCTCTGCAGGCCGATACCATAAGTTGAGCGAAGTGCGCGAAGAAATATATTTTTAACATGACGTGAATTTTCGTAACAAAGTTGACCGATTCGTAAACCTTGTTTAGGCGTAAGTCTTTTCAAAATCAAGTGCCAAACAATACTGAACAAAAATCACTTAACAGTTCGGCACGACTAATACGTGACCTGTTAAAAAAAAAGATACCTAATTGCATCACCCTTCATGAAATACTGAAACAAGCGAAACTCTTTTTGTGTTACCGAAAGCATTTGTAAACGACATGAATATGTTTGCACTATTGACTAGCTCTTGGTCGGGAACCACACTTAAAAATCCACTCAAATTTTCGAAGATCTGAATAATTATGTTATAAATCGCATATTTTAATTACCATATCAGAGAAGTGGGTTGGTTGTAGCGCCGCATTGCGCGCGACTGCATTTGGGGCATCAGACATCAAACATATGCCCTGAGTTGTTAGCGTCTAAAGATCATGTGTGTGATTCTGGGGTCAATTGCATCAAAAAACCCTTAGATGAATGGTCTGGGACAGCTTAGGGAAATTTTGTTCCTAACATACCCTTTAGATACTATTAACTCTTAGCTGTAAATGTAGGAAATAAACGAACGCTTCGAGGTCGCCAGTATGTAACATATTTATATTTTCATTTGATGCCTAGWGTATGTATCAGCCTACGACTTCAGTCCAACTTTTGTGTTTATTTCACTCTATTTCTTTCAATCTGTTCATTTTCAACTTCGATATGAGTGTATTAAAAATAGATTTTTTCCATTTATTATCTAAACTCACTAACTCATTCTTATTCTTCGGCATTTTCTCAAAGCCTTCTAGCTATGTTYGATTTATAATAGTAAAGTTTTTACATTGCATAACTATTTTGTCAAACTTCAATGTCAAATTGCATTAATTTTTKTGAAGAAGTACTTCTCCTGATTTGCTCAAGATTAGGCCACAAACTAATTAGTGCAAAAATGCATTTCTTTGCCACAATTGGCGTTGGAGAATGCAAACTGATGCAATCATACTTCAAGCACGTATTATTAGTTACCAAAGCAATCGAAATGTAAAAACTTAATTAAAAGCAAAAAAACAAAAAAAATCAACGAAAAAATGGAAACCAAAAAGAATCAAAGAAACTATTACAACTAATAAAATAATAAAACGCAGACACGAAGAATGGCGAAAATTTAAATAGAACTCTGTCAAAGCATTACAATGAGTGTTACGTGGAACTATTTCGGTAGTCGCTCCCCTCTGCCTTCTACCAATATACCTGTAAGTGTTCTTGGAAAAAGTTAGACGCTGTAAACTTCATTTGCGTTCGCTGGAAATCGTTTGAATTCGGCGGCGCTGCTGACAGGCGCTGACGGTATGCAATTGCAGCTGCGACGCTGACTTTTCACGGACCATTTTCCTGCATTTTTTTTTTTTTTTTTAGTTCGTTTCGCTTTTTTGTTTTTGGTTGCGATTTTCTTTCGGTTTTCATTGGCCTCGCGACTTCCTCTCGAGTGGTAATTAAAATTTTCGTTCCTGCCACAGCTTTGGCAAAAAGTTCGCCAACGTCAGAAGCAACAAAACGACAACAACAAAAGAAGCAACAAAAACAGACATAAAAAACTGCAAAAACATAAAAAAACTACAAAATTAAAAAAAAAACTGTACACTGAAAACACAAACAAAAATATGAAAGCGTAGCGACGAAAGCTTGCGCCGACTACAACAACAACAGCATGAAATGTGGAAAGTCAGTGGCTAATTAAAGCATTTTATGCTTATTTTACGCTTTGTGGCGACATCAACCAGTTGCAGCAACAGCAATAACAACAACACGAGCAATGAAAACAACAAAAATCTGCTGCCAGCTGTTGTTGTTGCTTTCGTTACTCCGCAATAGCGTAAACATAAAAAAAAACACGATTTTTCGCAAGTTATGAAAAGCAATGAGCAAAGCGCGGCATAGTTCATGACCACACAATTTTACGCCGCCAACAACAACAATAACTGCAGCAACAAACTATGCGCGGACGTGGTAAACTTTCGCGGCAGCAACTTTGTCGAGAAAAAACAACAAACTGCATTTTTCCAATAGTTTACCGTTATATTGCGGCTCCTGCTATTGAGCGCATCTCGCGAACTCACAACATTTATAACGGTACTACAATTGGCACAATGGTAATGAAATCTGAAAATAAACGCTCGCGCATAATTTCGGCCAAGTGAGGCTTTAATGAAATCATTGCGCAATAATATTTGGATGATGAATTTTTAATGTTGTCTGCATTGAAAATAAATTGGAGTTTTGTTGCTTTTGGATGGTTTGTTTTTATTCTTGAAGATGAGTAATTAGTGATATTCGGCTTGGAAAGGCATTAGAGTCAGATTGCTCAAATTTTCTGCATAATATAAGGTTTTATGGTAAGCTTCTTCTCTTAAAACGGTAAGAACTCATTGTGTTCGGGCAAACATTAAATTGACATTAACTCTTATGTGGACATGGTGTCTGTGATCGTAGATTCAATCTTCTGCAATGGTGCTCTATCTACATTTTTCTCTCAGATTGCGTTAGTCGTAGGATTGATCCAAAATCGATAGTTCTCACTTGAACAGATATTAATTTGTGTTACCCTAAAGTGAATAACTAGACCCTTATAGATCGGCGAGGCAGTTTGAGCATACCATAAATTTATTAAAACGGCTCATATCAGTCCCTTTGTACTTCGGTAAATTAGACCAAGGGGTGTCTACTTAAATATTTYAATCTCAGTATGGCAAAATCCAGCCAAATTAGCGGAAAACGACAAGAGGATTCCACTTCGCTGTCCTCCAGGCACCTTTTTGTCCGAAAACCCATACAGATATAATATTGACAAGCTGTAAGCTAATGATAATGAGGTTTCTACTCCTTTACTATGTAGTTAGAACACACAGTCAGCGGTGYTAGTACAGTCGTTCAGCTTCGGAGCAGTACATCAACTTTAAAGCAGCCACGTCCGCGTGAAAAACGTTGCAATGGTTTGATAGCATGAAACTGAAGTTGATGGAGAGCTCTCGACAAAGGACCCCACCATCTACTCTGCCTCTTAAGTTCGATACATCCATACCAAAGCTCATTACACTCACTTTCTTAGGTCTTTACCCGGCCCACAAGTCCTTCGCGATACTTACGCAGTGAAGGAATCGGAAAGAGAAGGTTCTGCATTTCAATAGTTATAAATAGGTTATAAAATATGCCATCGAGGCAGTGAGAATTTTCAGTTTATCTCTGCGCGAAGTCCCGCATTTAAGCAGATTCCCTAAGTCTATTAGCAACCTTTGCCGCCAAGCGCCTATCAGCTATGGCTACAGGTAGAAACTTAGTTGGACAGAATTTCGTTCTTTGTGTTGCATAGATACAAAGTGATCTTCACCAGAAATCCCTCTTCACACTTGTACAGCCTCGAAATATGGCAGTTTTGTTTTTTAGTCACTCATACAGCCAGGAGTGTACGCCACCTCTGATGACGATAATGTAGTAAAACTGTGAATGTAAGTTTGTAACGCAGAAAGTGAGTTTTCACAATGACTTTCTAATTTTCTTTCTTTATTTTGCAGCCTATCTTCCTCAGTAAATTTTATATCTTTCGGAAAGTACCTCATACCATCTTTTGACCATTTATAAATTTCAAACTTGATTCTGCATCAAAAAAAATGTGTTTCCTTTTAAAATCCTTAAAAATAACTTTTTTCCTTCAAAAAATTTTTAATTTTTTTCCTTTCAGAGATATTTTTTTTATTATTTTTTCTTTTCAAAAATATTTTTTTCATTCATAAGTCTCTCCTTTATATATAATATATATACCCTATATTCAGTTCTCCTCTCTCCCTCTCTTTTGCGCTTAAATGTAGGCAACACTTTTTTAATTATCTGTTAAACTAGTGGAATAGCTATGTATATCGTTCAGATGTACGTTTCCTTCAGCAGTCAGTTCACTGGTAGATTTTTATTTGAACCAATAAATTGTGGCCAGAATAAAAAACTACCAATATGATATTAAATATTATCGCCTTCTAGTTTCTACGTAAAAATGTTCTGCAATGCTATATGGCTCAAGTGAATGGTATATACTTTTCTATGAGAATTTTGAACGATTAAGATATATACATTTATATATAAGCATAGCTTACCACTCGGTCATATAAAAAATAAAAGTTTTTATAATAATTTATAATGTAATTACTTGCTTYCTGCCAAGATAAAATAAAAAATGTCACCCATTCCATTTTAACCAGAAGTCAAACAATTAATTTTAAGTATGAGTACTAAAATAATTGCATTCTCTTGCACGCAAGTATGGAAGAACAACTTCAAACGAAGTAGAATTTCTGACATCTGCACTTAACGCTTTACGCCTTTGTTCAACTCTTAATCTCCGCCACCACTTTGGTTGATGAATTGTTGTGCGCGAGTTGGTTACTTACTTTTGTCGCCAACAAAATTGTTTACTCAAACATGAGCGCGAAGATTGTCCACATTATACAGGGTGTAACATTTGCGTTATTRTGGTGAACTTTTTGTTAGAAGTTGCATGCATCTGTCAGTATAAAGAACCAATTTTTAGTAAATTTTTCGGAATGAGACAGTCTTTTCAATAAAATATCCAGCAGAATCTCTTAAAAAGCAACTTGCAGTGAGTAAATTTCAAATCAATGTGTGTGCCCATATCTCAATTTTCCGGATGAACTTCAAGTTTCCTGACCAAAAATTCGATTTTTKAAATTCATACAAATCGCACCATTTCGTCTTGGAAATCCTATCTTCAGTGATTTAAAATTTAAATTTTTAGATCTAATTTTTTAATACAACCCAAAAATATGCCGGAACAAAACTTATGCAACCTTATCCCAACTAATATTACATATATAATAAATAATTTTCTATTTCCAAGGCSACAGAAGAGTATTTACGCTTTCGAACCCGCTTGATAGGTGGTAGGTGGCTGCACTAAATTCAACAAAGCACCTACATGTAGGCAACGATTTTCAAAAACTTTTTAAATGCTGTGATTTTTAAAAAAAGTTGTTGCAAATTATTAGTAAAAATATTTATGTGAATAAAAAATATAGATTTTATTTAAAACATATGAAATCTTCTACTCTTACACCAACCCTTTATGCAACAAATATGCGAGCAGGTTGAAGAACACGGCAACTTTTGACACATTTAAATCTTCTGTTGCCATTCTCAACATTCTCCTCATTTCCAAAACAAGAAGCATGAATAAAATACAAAATTATTTCGTAATATTTTTTGTATCATTTCGGGTTTATGTTATTTTTCTTGGTTTAACATTTTTATATAATTTCACTTTCCTCTTTGTGTGTCAGTTGCAATTGTGAAGAACCTTTGCTTGTGCAGCAATCATTATGCTGATGAGTAGAAGGCAACAAATCAAAACATATGCGAAAAAAGTGGGAGACATATTCCATTTTTGTTTTCTTGTTTCGTTTTTAGACAGCTGCACTATATTAGTGGATACCAACTGTAATGTGAGCATACAAATTCGGTAGTCATCAGCACATGCGGAACTTTTTTTTTTTTAACAGAGTCTACAATGTGCAATTGTAAGCGCCTCTTCTGCTACTTTCCTTTTCATATAATTTCACCGACACATGCGACGCTCGCTGCACTCATCCTCGCTGTCGGCTCACTGCCAAGCTTGGCTGGCATTTTACAGTTACACATGCCGYTAAGCTAGGCAGTGTGGCAACCTGTTTAACGCTTTTGCGGCAGTTGCTCTGGTTTTTACGCTCCAATTATTTTGATGCTTTCAATTTATGTAATTCCTATTTCCAGCCTCTCTTGCCGCGCCCACTCACTCACTCACGGTACGGTAATGTATGCCTACCTGAAGCTGTTGGCATTCTTCATACTTGTATGTAAGTAAGCCAAGCGGTAAATCGCACTATCTCTGGATTATGTGTGCCATGGTGGAGAATGGAATCGTTTTCAATCCGAATGTGATTATGTGTTAGTGGGAAAATTCAGTAGAAGTTAGTGGTTATGTTAGTTTATAGTGTTGATTCAAAATCGGTGGTTCAGACTGAAACAGATATTTGTACTTTGTGTATTTCATGAACTCCTAAAAGTGAACTACCAAATCCTCAAAGACCGGCGAAGTCGTTTGAGCTTACTTGTCTACCGAGATATTTCAATCTAAATCTGGTAAAATCCGGGCAATAAGGAACAAGCGATAAGATGGTTCCACTTCGCTTTTCGAGGATCAAAAAAATACTTAGCCCCAAAGCGTATGAACCTATTCGACAGTCTTCAGTCAGTACATATCGCGGCTTTCGTTGTTAACCATATATTGTTGAACTTACTGGAGCTTGTAGGACTCGCACATTTCTAATCTAATAAAATTGGGGAATGGTATGAAAACATGCTCATCATCTTTGCAGTTTCTGGAAATTCCTGGGTTTCTAGACTGTCAAARGTATTTATGGATATTTCTCACTAGTGAAATCTAAAGTAAGTTTTGAAGGCTAGGCTCTTGGAATGAATGAAAAACTTGAATTATAAGTCGTAATTACCTCAAACCTCGTCTCTTTCATATGTAAGTTCTAGGCTTCCTTTATAACGTTTATCTGAGCTTAATTAATAGCCACAGGTGTCAAATGTGCGTCGCGAAGAAGCTAATAAACACTATTAATTTTTAGTATGGAAAACTTCTCTCAATTAGAGAAGATATCTTCACGAAATTTGGATCGGAACGATTAGATGTTCCCCTATCGACGTGCGCTGGTTCTAAGACCTTCGCGCGAGCTTAGTAAACCGTGGTCAGCAAACAGCACTTGTAAGATTACGAAAGCCTTCTGGCCCAGAACGCATATGGTCCATGGAACAACTGACCTTACTAGTACCCCCACGGTCAGGCTAAAGATTTTAGAGAAKCTAACTTGTCAAAGTTACGGGGAGGACGATGAGGTGGACATTAGACACCTTCGCTGGAACAATAGTCTCTAGCAGTCYAAGTGATATTCTTCGTAGTAGTAGTATAACATTGCCTACATTTAGGAGCATCGCTCCTATCTACCGAAGTCGTGCACCTGTTGATGCCAAACTGGACTGATGGAACCTTACCTATATTTAGGAGCATCGTTCATATCTATCAAAGTGTCGTACCTATAGATGCTAAACTTGACTAAGAAACTTATCGCTGATTGAAGCACATAATTTGAAGATATTAAAAATGGATTTTGCCAAGTGTATAAAACATTCAAAAGGCTTAACTAAACTGATAAAAATATAAGAGTTTTATATAATTTTTTCATATAAAAATGGGAAGCGAGAGTCATTTATCGGAAAAGATCAACTAAACCCTTCCAAATTATTGGTATTAAATCTTTRCTCAGATCAGCAAGTATACATACATATATTCGAGAGGAATACTCAACTTTCTTTTAAAAATTGTATAAAAGCCAAGAAAGGTAGCCACTGCTTCAGAAATATTAGTAATTACTATTTTCTTAAAAATAAATACTAAAACTCCTCAAAGATATGAAAATCTTAATTTAAATTTTGAAACTAAAACTACGTTGCAACTTTTCAAATAGAAGTTTTGGTTTGTGCTTTCATAGAGAAAACCTTAAGAAGTCCTAATTAAAAATTTTCCTGCTACTAACAACGCCAACATTGTGGCCACTCCATAGGAATATGTGCGAAATAAAAGAAGAAAACCGTTAAGTTCAAAAAGTTGCCTTACATTGCAAAACTTAGAAGCGAAACTAGAAGTGACTTATGCCAACATTCCKCATTCTTCAAAGACGAACTCCATCAAGCCTTAAGACACACAAACACACATGTGCATACAAATGTATTTGTAATAGCAATCAACAGACTGCTAGCACAGTGAACTTAGAAATATCAGTGGGGGAAAAAATGTGTCTAGAAAAATGCATTTGTGGCCATCAAATAGCATACACTCGCACATATATACACATTTAAACTTCCTACCGCTCTTTCACAACTATTTGCCAAGCCACAAAAACAACTATGCGCCGAGAGCGMAGCGAAGTGTCAACAACAGCTTCATGTCATTATGACAATCGTCAGAGCGCATAAGTAGCAGCCGAAGCAACAGGAAAAGCTGAAAAGAATGTGGCGGCRAAGCGAGGGGAAGCAGACAGTTAACAGCTCATAGTCAGCCGCTAATAGCTTCTGCAACTGCAGGCGSAAGTTCTATATTTTTATCATTACTGTGCTTGTCAGCCATAACGCGTTGTCGTCCATTAACGTCAACGTCACAGTAAGCGGCATCCTGACATTTGGTCATTGCAACACCGTTCAAGAAATACATATTGGGAGTTTAAGTGAAGTTTAMATATAATAACAGCGGTGTATGTTAAAAAATATTTATATTTGAGTAGCGTTGCTAGTCGCCTCACTAGTTCTATAATCAGTAACTTCATTCACTCGCTAATGAACACATTCACGCCAAAAAAGCTGAGTGATCTGAAAAGAGGATTCCCTTGTCTAGATTTCAGTACATTTCTGTTTTTATATTTTCGAAATTTT
>NW_017535274.1:270812-273272 GCF_001853355.1 Bactrocera latifrons
TTCACTAATGGATGATTGGGTCTCAGGCAAACTCGGCTAATAATATATTAGCCAGATACTGATAACTATGCAATCGCATGGTATACTCATTTTAATGAGTTCTCTATTCACTTTTCTATATTTATGATGTACATTTTTCTATAGTAAAGATAAGATAGAATAATCTARACATTTACTTTTCCAAAGTCCCTCATTTCACAGATCAAAACCTCGGAKCTCACACTGTTAGACCTTCTCTTGATACACTTGACGAAATAAGAATGAGCCATCTAAACAGATGTCTGATAAGTTCGAGGCGTTTTGCCGATAGCTGATATGYACTGTAGCAATTCTTTTCTGGCTTCACAAAAGACTATGTTTAGCAGTGCATGGGTGGTCACCCGCACTTTTTGGTATTAGCCATCCCACCACTATACTATTTTCAAAGTTGGTTCGAGTATCGATAATAGCCAAGTTTCACACCAGCATATAATAGTAGCTTACGCAACTTTCACGAAAGAAAAAGTTTCGTTCTTGAATAAATGCTATAGCTCAGTAATACTAAATACGGTACTGATTGGTRCTTATCTACTCTTCATTGTTGTCATAGGCCATAGACTAGAAGTAACCCCACAGAAAATAGTTTAACGGCGTTAAGTCGCACGATCGAGGCGGCCAATTTTCTGTGCCATTTCGTGAAATAACACTTTCACCAAACTTGGTTGATTGTGACAATCGCTGTGTGGCTTGTGGCGCCATTCTGTTGGAACGAAGCCCATATCATACAATTCATGTCAAAATTATTCGGTTATCATTGAGCGGTCTTCATCACCACGGAGGAAGTACGGCCCAATGACCGTTATTTTTCCGGTATGTACTAGTGACTCATGGATTACGTATGGATTGTTTCCTGGACAATAAAGTATATTTKGTTTATTGTCGAATCCATTCAGCTAGAAATGAGCCTCATCGTTGAAGCTGAYTCTTCGATGAAAATCCGGATCATTTCCAAGTTGTTGCTCAGACCAATTCACGAACATACGACGATTGTGATGGTCAAGCGACTTCAGTGCTTGCGTCTCGATACGGGGGCGTTTTGAGCTGTGCCTGTGGATTCAGTTTTTCTCACTAAACGCTGAGTTGTTGATCTGACAGAGCTTCGGCAATAAATTTGAATGATTTCCACTCGTTGTGGGTAGTGTTCCTATTATAAACCCATTATGTCGGACCACTAGCGGCCGCACCTAAGTGAATCCAAGCTATACACGACCCAGCAGGATCTAAAAACTAAATCAGTTTGAAGGGTTTTCATATCTCAAAAAGCGGGAGTCTCCAAAAATTGTATTATCTCAGCCAGTATTGATGGCGCTGCCAGACCTAAGCAGTTACTCTGTATGTTAGATGTCGTCATGCAGACTTCGAAGGTGCTAAGCGGTCGTGGCAAGAAATGTCTCCTTCGTATGTTGCAAGCGTCTGTTCCTTTTCAGCGCGTTCATCTCTTCATAAATACCGTTAAGCAAGATTAAACTTTGTAGTTTTGCTATATTTTCGGAATATAAAAAATTAAACCAACTTAGCAAAAATCATAATTGTTATTGTCATTTTCAGAATTTTCCTCAAGTACCGAGCGATACTGCTTTCGGTGAGACGAGTAAATTTTAATATTTACCCGAAATACAATATTAATATTAAACCACAAATTGAACCCCACCGAAGTTTAATAATGTTCCGTTTTTTTTTTTTCTTTTTTGTTGTTGTTGTTGTCGCCACTCAAAAAAGTTACGAAGATTCGCAAGTAATTCAAAAAACGGCACAAACGCACACACGAGCGCGCGTGCATGAGTGCAGGTCCCCAAAGTGCTATGCATGTGTTACCACGGAACTGTGTAGTTGTTCTTGTGCGAAAACTTTGCCCTGTTTTTGTCATTATGCCAACAAGGCACACACGCCAAGTTGTTTTATCCACAATTTGCCGCTCACAGCTTGGCTCAGAATACTATTCCCTCTATATCACACGCTCTCCCTATTTCCCTTTCCCTCATTGTACTCTTCACTCTCTCTCTATCTCTCTTTAGTGTACCTTGTGACTGTGGTTGCATATATGAGTATCAAACTCGTACATACTCACTCATCCACACACATGTTGCCGTAGCTGCCTTCGCCTGGCATTTATTTCCCTTCGGAGAAATTACCAAACGGTTAAATGCAAAATACAAAAGCTTAAATAATTCCCTTTACGATTGCGTTTGTTGTGCGACTAACTAACTACTTCGGTTTTGTTTTTCTKCTGTGCACTTGTTGGTGGTATTGTTTTCATTTTTGTTGCTTTTTAGCATTTGCTCACAAGTGCCACATGCTTACCAAGTAAAGTAACTGCCACAACTGTCTCTTTGGCCGACAATTGCAATGAGACCTGCCACATCCGTTGCCGCCGTTACTCATTTTTTGTTTGCACTTTTTATTGTTTTTTTTTTTTTTTTT
>NW_017535274.1:273299-280159 GCF_001853355.1 Bactrocera latifrons
CCTTTGCTTCTGTCAAGTTTGTCGCTTTTGCGGTATACTTTTTGCGGTTGCTTGTGCGCAACAACTTTACGCAAGTTCCCCGATCTACTCTAAACACTTGACTCCCGTTCCATAATTTTGTATGTGTGCGTATGGGTGTTTTGCATATGTTTGGACTTCTTTGYTCCTTGTACTTTTTCTGTAATGCCCTCTTGAGAGCGTGTACCCTCTTATTCTCTCACAAACTCGTTGACGAGAGTTGAAAGATTCCTGCAGCAAACTTTTGAACTCAGCCATCCGAAATTGCTTAAACAATGTCTATGAAAATCAGGTTTCACCCAGAAAATCATATTTCGCCCATATCGTACGTACATATAWGTTCTATGCACTCATAAAGCACTTACATGTATATATTTTCCTAATTTTGCGCAATTTATAGCCAAATCGACTTTCTCGGAAGCCGTTCGTGGCACATMTTTCATCTTTGTAATCATAATATGATTGATAGTTTTGGTCAAGCTCATGGTTAGTTTGAATTTTGTAAAGCCCGCCAGCAATAATTCAGTAAATTCTTGGAATTATTTTCTTGTTAGTTTCGGACATAACCTCATAAATGCATCGAATGKAATTTACAAYMAGGAAAATAGTTTATATAGGGTGATACATTTCGAGGTTCCCTACTTAAAACWAAAACACAGAAACTTCAAAATTAATGAGGAATATTTTTTTCATTCGAAAGATCATTCTCTGGTAAATATTTTTTGAAGATTATCTCTTGCAAATGTTGGCCACGGCTACGAATCTGATGTTTCATCCCTTGAATTAAATTTTTGATGACTCGTATGAGCTTTTCGACTGGTAACTGGCGAAAGTCACTCCTGCTGCTTTGCTCCAAGGCCTAAATCGAAACAGTATACTCCGCATAGAATTTACGTATACCTATAGGAAAAAAATTTAACGGTGTGATATTTCACTAAATTCAAAACCCGAAATTATCTGCTCACCGAAATGTTCTCTCTATAAAACCATAGATGTGATCGCCGCGCATCATACAGTCGGTTATCTTGGGGTCGCCATTTCTGAAGAAATATGGACCGATGATTCCACCGGCCCAAAATCACATCAAACTCTTGTTTTTTTCGGGATGAAATAATAGTTCTTGAATCTGTTGGTGCTAGTAAATCAAGCTGGCTCTCTCAACTGTCAAATATGTACGAAATTATACAAAAAATGTTGAGCATTACAGCTTAGATGAGTGATCTCTCAGAATTTTTGAAATGGTTCAGTTTTCCTGCTAAGCCGAATAGAATAAGGCAAAGCATCTATGTTAGGTTAGATCAGCACAGAAGGCTTATCTTCGCATCAAAGGTAAAGCAGAATCGTATTTGGACAACTGTAAATGGTAATCCTTTCTTAATCCCAAAACTCTAACATATAGATCACCAGACTCATATAGATCGACGCAGCGCTTTGAGCCTACCAGAACAAAGATAAGGCGGCGTGGGTTAGGCAATTTGTTTCCAACAACTTTTTTTACCTCTTCGCTTGTGAGTCTGTTGAACAGTTTCCAATCAGAACACTTACCATGGCGGGGAGGTGAATCTTGCAAGAGCAAGCAGTTTAGAGGACATCTTGGGTTTCACTTTGGGTTAGAAAGATACTGCAGCTTCACAAGTTTTGGTTGTTGACCAGTGTTTACCAATCTCACGGRAAGTGAGATCCAACGCTAGGGCGCAAGACCGACTCGATCTGATCCTATGGAATTGCGAGATAAATCTTACTAAGAGCAAGCAGAGAATTTCACTTTGGGTTAGAAAAATATTGCAGCTTAACAAATTTTAGTTGTGGGTTAGTGTTTTCCAAGCTCACGGGAGGTGAATTCCAACGCTAGCTCGCAACAGGACAGCGAAGTACCAACTCGGTATGACCTGATGGAATAGAAGTAAGAAGTACTCATGGCTTTGCAGTTGCACTCAAACTAGCTGTAACAATAACAGTATCATCAAGCTGTTAAAGAATAGAAACACACTTGGACTAATCTTGAGCTCACTGTTAGCGGGCTTCAAATAAAAATAAATCTTGGGCTAGTTTCAGCAATCAACTTCTTTGCAGAACTACATCATCTAAATTTACTTTTGCTGAAGAAGTAATTAATGTAAGAGATCTCCAAGCTACATTTAATTGTCTTTACGAGACACTGTGAAGAGCTCAGAAGCTTCTCACCAAAAACAGTTTCAACTACGCAGGAATGCTCAGGCTATATAGTCGGGAACTCGGCACGACGAATAATTACAAACGATATGCATTCATATGCGAAATATATTGCCTACATTAAGGCGCGTGATTAAAATCAACAACCGCTACGAACACGCAAATGTTGCAAGAATGCATTATGTTGTATGAAACCATTATCTGAATAGACATGTGCGAAGGACGAAAAACAAAAACCAAAAAGGAGTAAGAAAAACTTGGATTGAAAAATTTCACACCTGCTGAGCATGAATGACTGCACATAAAATGCAGTTTTTGTTTTATGTGTTTTASGTGTCAGCGCCTGAAAATTGTGCAGTCAGCGTTAGCCTGCTGTAAAAACAACAAAACCAACTGACCTATTGCACTTTTCAGCGCTATCGTTGCGCATAAAATCCGAATTTTATTGCAAAAAATAACGCACACACACGCAGAGCTGAGATTTCGTGTATGTATGTATGTGTGTACAAGAGTCAAATATTTTTTCAAACTTTTTTGCTTGAAATTTGCAACTTTTCGATTTCAACTGATTTGTCACTATTTGCTATTCGCCATTTTCTATTCCGCAGGATCACAAGCTGAAGCACATGGCTGAGCTGCAGCAATCCGTTGTCACCGACCAGGATACGCGCCATCAAATACAAACACAAATCCTACAATGGGAAGAGAATTTGGAGCGTCTACATTGCGAACAGTTCCGCTTGCGTTGCTACATGGCGTCGCTGCAGAGCGGCGAATTGCCAAATCCAAAAGTAAGTACAAACACACACACGCATGCTTTTTTATATTATATATATACTTGTATTTATAGAAGTGAATTCTTAAAGTATGGCTGTAAGGCTGAGTAGCTGTTAGTAAGTGAAAGAACAAGAGGATATGTTAGTCGTTAAAATATAGATATAATTTTATGGAAGTACTTTAGTTGTTTAAGAGAAGACAGAGGTTGTGTGCAGGTGCTGGCACCGGCTTTTCAGAACTGCTTAGTTCTATTTTCTCTTTAAAATGTAATAAATAATAGTTTGTCGAGTGGTTTCTTATCGTTCCCATCACTCGCGATTAAATTGTACTTTACTTCAAAACACTCAGGCTTAAATAATTTTTTTTAGATATACGTTTTAATTCTTTTGCCAAATTTCTGGTTCTACTGTAATACCACCAGTTTTATAATCTGTTTTGCTAATTCTCCCTCCTCCGAGATTGTTCACTATATATAATATTTAGTAAGTGCATTGTGATGTTCTGTAGTATGATAGGTGAGAACGCCATTATAACGTGTCACATCGTAGTGTCAAGTCTAGGCCGAAAAAAGTAAGACTTACTATTAATTCCTTGTTGGCATTTTGGCCGATCGGAAGGAAAATTGTCAACATAGCCTTAATTATTTATTATTCGGTCGATTAATCGTCTGTTTACGGGTCGTGAGCATAGGTACAAAACTCATCGCCAATAATAAAACATTTTATATCATTCTGGAATCATTTTTTTAATCATTCTTGCTTTTGCTTTTCTGAAGCCCATCTGATCTTTCAAAATGATTTTCACTGATCTGTTCAGTTTTCCAAGCAATAACATCTCAGGCAGTTAATCGTCGATCTCAAGCCCCAATGCGTTTATTTTATTGACATTTTGATCATCAGTTGATGTTGATGACCGTCCTGTACGTCCGGTACGTTGTCAACACGTTCTCGACCCTCTAAAACAGTTATCACCGAAGGTCTTTTCTAACATTATAAACACTTCGGCACCAGAAATTTGATTTCGCACACAAAATTTAATGAAATTTTTTTTTTGCATAACTTCACTCATCGTTAAAATCGCCGAATGCACTTTTTGTACTTCAGAAAGACAAGCGTTTACTAAACAAATTCGACGAATGGATTTATGCAAGAATTTTATTTTAAAAATTCTTACTATTTTTTGCCCACGGTAGTATATTATTTTACTGAGAATTAATTAATTTTATTATAATAAAAAATGTTTCGACTTGACTTGACAGAAATTGGAAAAAGTGTTAAAAAGTAATAGGATGGATGTTTAGGTTTATTATATTGATATTATCAGCAAACCCAACAGTTGCTTTGCTCCACTCAGAAGGTTTCCCTGCCTGAAAACTTATTGAGTTTAGTTTTAGTATAAAAATAATTTTCAAATTAATATTCCACGTCAAAAATGTTCAGAGGAAGCCACTCGATAATTGGAGGCATATATTCAAAAAAAACAAAAAATTGTTCATCGTTACCTCATTTGTCTCAACTCGTCAACTCGCTTAGCATACAGCTTGCTTTGACTAAATAAAAATTTCAAAAATCTCTTTTCAAAAAACTGCTCATATGTGGCAACCGAAAATATCAAACCACGATAACATTTAGCTGGCATACACACTTATAGCTTAAATTCAAGTTCTTGTATGGAAAACTGTTTTATTTGATGAGATAGCTTCACTAAATTTTGTAATGACTATTTTTCAAGGCAATGCTACAATATGAGAGGAACTGTTTTATATCGGACTACCGTAGCATATAGCTGCCATACAAACCGAACGATCGGAATTAAGTCATTGTATAGGAAACTTTTTTATTTGGCGAGCTATCTTCACGAAATTTGGCATGGGTTATTATCTAAGGCAATACTAAGATATCTGAGAATATTTTTTAGATCGAACCACTGTACCATATAGCTGTCTTATGAACTAAACGGTCAAAATCAAGTTCTTCTATGAAAGACTGTTTTAKTGACAAGATATAATAGTGAATTTTTAGCTAGAAGCAAAGATTCCAGGTACAACTGTCATATCGAATGTTCTGTTCAGATCGGAGAACTGTAATATATATGTAGCTGCCATACAAATTGATCAATCAAAATTAAGAAAAAAATAGTTTAGTGTTTGTTGTAATTTTTGTTGTTGGTATTTTCTGTCTTACTTTACGGCCAACTTACTTTCGGTTGAAAAGCTAAGATCAAAACAAACTTCGCCTGAAGCTAAGCAACGCCTAAGCACATGCTTCAAAATTTGAAAAAGATGGTGCTGAAATTATTATTTGAGTTGCGCTTCCCTTTTTTTTTTTTTTTGTATTTGGATAATGTCAGGCCTTATGCTTTCGAAAAAAAATTAGAAAAAATATTCACGAAAGGGTAAGCTTCATCAATGTTCCAACGAGTACTATTTCAAGTCGGAAAATTTTGAAATCTGAAATATTTTTAAGCAAAATACTTCCCAAAAAGCGCTCTATTGCTCATACTTTCTTCCTGCAGCTATATTTCTTCACATTCCTGCAGGTGTTGGCTTTGTTTTCTAACAAATGTGACCGTTATATGTGCCATAAAGACAACAATAAGTTCGGCCATTTAAGTTGGCAGCAGCACAATAGTAAGTTATGATTATCCATAACGATATGCCGAGAGCAAACGCGCTTACGGGAAAAGCGAAAATTTATTTTATGAAAATCACGCGCCAGAGGCAATAAAATATGCACACACACCAACAACAATACGAGCGCATAATSAGTCACATGCGAAAGTATAGATCAAAATGTGTGAGACTGAGGTACACAGCCATAAAATATGTGCGAAAAAAAAACAAAAACGAAGAATTTTGGTGCCAGCAGTATGCAGCTTCAGTGCTGGTTGTGATCTCAAGTAAAAAAATATGGCGGCAAGGACTTACACAGAGCTTAGTAGCGCGTAATATATCAGCAAACATCAGCCGGCAGCTGCAATCTTTCATTCAAGCATTCAACCCGCCATTCAAGCCAACTAATGCAGCTGCCGTGACTTGTTGGCTTTCTTGTTGTTGTTATTGTTGTTGCTTACGTTTTGAAAATCAGAATATTTTCGCACATTCAAAATGCGGGCGCTCAGAGAGACGCCTGGTAGTGGAGGAGGGATAATGAGGAGGAGTAGTGAAGTGCTGGGGACTAAAGTAAGACAGACAGATAAACAGTTAGTCAAGAGTCAGAAGTCTATGCGCTCAACTTTGCACTCAACTCCACTCAGCTATTCATAGGAAATGTAAAGGCATTTGTGGCTGGTGTGGCAACGATTGCCTTTTTAGATTGCACGCTTGCTAACTGCGCGCATGTGTGTGCGTGTACGTGTAAGGATAACAAGCAGGATAAACGGCGCAATAATAAAACAACTCAGACACCCATACACACATACACATATACATATATGTATGTGTATATGTGGGGAAGGCATTATAACAGCAACAATATGCAGCTAAATGACAGTCATGAAGGCGGCATGATTTATTATTAACAGTCAAACAAACAAACAGGCACACACACACATGCACCAGCTTCGCAACACACACTTATACATCAAGTTGTATGCACAAACTCACATATCATCGCCGTACGTTGCATACAATTAGGCGCACAGRCAGACGACAGACAGCAGACAACGCCACTACAGCCGTGCGGAGTTGCAAAGCGCGTGCGGGCAGGGGCAGATACATGCAGTGTGCCCCCCTCATAAACTGCGAGGAAGCAGCTTACTTCAGCTGCCGCTGCCTATCACCCCCATATACCTGCTACCGCTGCAGCCGTTGTGACATGAAGTGCTTCTCCCGCGGGATATTTGCCTTACACTTCGTTTTTAAGTTGTCATGAAAGCGTGCACACACACACACA